>NC_137920.1:823075-828075 GCF_963457725.1 Sprattus sprattus | reverse complement strand
GCATCTCTAACACACACACACCCTCTCTCCCACACATTCACACACACACCCTCTCTCACACACACACACTCACACTCACACACACACACCCTCTCTCCCACACACACACACACACACACACACACACACACACACACCCTCTCTCCCACACATTCACACACACACCCTCTCTCCCACACACACACTCACACTCACACACACACACACCCTCTCTCCCATACACGCACACACAAACACACACACACACACACACACACACACACACACACACACTCACAATTGTACTGTTATGTATCTGTATACACACACACACACACACACACGCAGACACACACATACACAAATGTACATGTGTGCGTGTGTCTCTTGCACACACACATACACACACACAACCACTCACACATTGCTTGTTGAGGCCACAAATGTGTAGTATGATGTGTTTACTTTCCTTTAATGTTTACTTGTTTGCTATTGTGATGTTTGTTTGTATACACACACACACACAAACACACGCAGACACACACATACACAATGTGTCTCATGCACACACACACACACAACCACACACACATTGCTTGTTGAGGCCATAAATGTGTAGTACTTTCCTTTGATGTTTACTTGTTTGCTATTGTGATGTTTGTTTGTTTGTTTGTTTACAGTTTGATGCAGCTGGTGATGTCGGGCCCGTTCCAGCCGCCCCTGTACCCCCACATCCACGCCCCCCGCCCCACGGGACTGCCCCCCCACCCCCACCCCAGCCCCCTGTCCCCGCACATCCACTCACACACACACACACACGCCGCGCTCTCGCCTCACAACGCACACACACACACCGTCATTTCACCGCACGCCTTTCACCCGGCCATGGGCTTTCCTTATCGGCCCATACGCTAAACACACACACACACACACACACAGACACACACTTACACGCACGCACACACACACACACACACACACACACGCACACACACACACACACACACACAGACAGACACGCACGCACACGCACACACACACACGCACACACACACTCACACACACACTCACACACACAGACACACACTTACACGCACACACACACACTCACACTCACACTCACACACACACTCACACACACACACACACACACACACATAGACACACACACACACACACACACACACACACACACACTCACACACAGACACACACAAACACACGCACGCACGCACACACACACACACCGCACACACACCATGCCTTCCACCCAGCCATGGGCTTTCCTTACCGGCCCTCTTTCCTTACCGCCACTGAAACCACACACACACACACACACACACACACACACACACACACACACACACACACACACACACACACACACACACACACACACACTGCATGTATGTACAAACTCACACGCCTATCATCACACACATTTAGAAGTACTAATTCACAGCTAGACACGCTAACACACACACACACTAATACTGAGTCACACACACACACACACACATACACACTAACACTGAGTCACACACAGACAAGTACCCACACATGGAAACACACACACTTTCTCTATCTCTTACACACACACACACACACACACACACACACACTCATACCGAGTCACACACAGACAAGTACCCACACATGGAAACACACACACTTTCTCTATCTGTTTATCTCTTAGACACACACACACTCACACACACACACACACACACACACACACACACACACACACATACACACATACACACTCATACCGAGTCACACACAGACAAGTACCCAGACATGGAAACACACACACTTTCTCTATCTGTTTATCTCTTAGACACACACACACACACATACACACTCATACCGAGTCACACACAGACAAGTACCCACTCATGAAAACACACACTTTCTCTATCTCTTTATCTCTTACACACTCACACACACACACACACACACACACACACACACACACACAACCATACGCATGCATGGAAAACGTCCTGTGTTCTGGGCATGAGGCGGTGTGTTGTCCAGGAAGAAATATGCATGGCACTGATGGTCACCAATGAATGTGTGTTTGTATAATTGTGTGTGTTTGTATAATTGTGTGTGTGAGAGTGTGAGCGTGTAACTGTGTGTGTGACAGGGGGTGCATGTTCCCAAACTGAACTGAAGGTTATTTAGCATTTATGCCCTTTATATGTGTGTGTGTGTGTGTGTGTGTGTTTTTGTGTGTGTGTGTGTGTGTGTGTGTGTGTGTAACTGTATGTGTATGTGTGTGTTTTACACTCACTATTTGGATCCTCTTCCTGCTACACAGGAACTACATCACAGAGTGCCAGTTAAAGACACCCCTGAGCTTACCAGAGTGGTGACTGGTGAAATGCACCATGGGTGATGTAGTCCTGAGCTGAAGGTTATTAAACATTTACACTTACTATGGGGATCCTTTCCTGCTGTACAGGAACTACATCACAGAGTGCCAGTTAAAGACACCACTGAGCTTACCAGAGTGGTGACTGGTGAAATGCACCATGGGTGATGTAGTCCTGAGCATCGGCCTGTGGAGGTGCCAGTTAATGTTCTCTCTCTCTCTTTCTAGACCCTTGATGTGTTCTTTTTTCTATCCTTTCAATGTTATATTTCTATTGCAAAGGTTTATGGGAACTGGTGCAGCTATAGAACCAGGAAGTGAAGTTGTGGGTGGGGTCTAACATGTGTCGGCCAATGGGAGGAGAGGTTTAGCATGTGTCAGCCAATGGGAAGAGAGGTTGAGCATGTGTCAGCCAATGGGACGAGAGGTGCTGTACTGATTGACAGGCGGGTTTAGGGTTTCTGTGTATCTTTTTTTTTCTTTTTCACATTGGAGGAAGTCCAGATTAAATAGATTCTTCTGTTTTTAAAGGTTTGCGTCTATGACTGTGTTTGTACACACACACACACACTTCTTGATGATGACGACGTGGCTGTTTATGCCCTTCTATGTGTGTTATACATGGTACACACACACACACACGTGTCTATGACTGTGTTTACACACACACACACACACACACGTCTGTGATGTGTTGGTTTATACCCTTTTATTACACGGCTCTTCTTAATGCTGTAGAATGCTCCATTCACTTGAATGGGGCTTCCCAACGTTCTGTGGTCAACTATTTTCCGATAACTGACCGTTGCTAATAAGCCCCTTGCTAATAAGCCCCTTGCTAATAAGCTAATAAAAATAAGCCCCTTCACGGTGAATCAACACCCCTCCGCTTCGCGTCGGGGTGCTGTTCGCCCTGTCGGGGCTTATTTTCCCGACAATGACCTGCGTTCTATACATTATCCCTTACATATGTGTGTTATATATGGTTTGTATAGGGGCTGTTATATATGTATGAGATCAGTCATTCACACACTAAATAAGAGGTCAGTTATATATATGTATGATAGAACTCTAGCAGACACACACACACACACACACACAAAGAGTTCCAGTCACATAAAAGGCTATATCATATTATATATAATTATTATTATATATGTAAGTGTTGCTTTGTGTCCAGACACATGAAGGGCTTTGTTATATGTTGCTTTGTGAAACACCCTAAACGTGGTAGAGGAAAACCTCACGGATTCTTAATTTCCAATCAGATTTATTACAAAATAAATCCTTCACATGTACACTGCAGTTCACTTCCCTTGATTGACAGCTTGACTTGGTTCATACCTTCATGCACAAGAACAAAACACCAGCGTTTGATTGACAGCTTGACTTGGTTCATACCTTCATAAACCAGAACAAAACACCAGCGTTTTGGGACAGGCAGCTTTTGGCTGCAGGTTAGCACTGGGTCTGCAATCAAAATGTCCTGTGACATCACAATGCTACGGTTCAGTCACAGAGAGTATTCTGTAGCTCGGCCATTAGAACGTCGTGTAGACACTGTGACATCACAGTGCCCATTGTGATGTCATCAGTTCCAGAGTGACTGCTTCTGTCTGGTCTTGGCTGGAACAACTTATAAGTTAGTAAGTAAGACTTTATTTATATAGCACATTTCATACAAAAGTTGCAATTCAAAGTGCTTAACATAAAACAAGGTGTTAGAGGAAGCCCTTTAGCGTACCTATGCCAGTTATCGGACATTGACAAACATTGGACATTCTGTTGAAACTATCAAAATGCTAAGTTTAATAATGGATTAACAATGTTATAACTTCAGTTTAACACTGGATTCACATGACAACGCGAACGTTTGCCGATAACACACGCCTTCCGATAATTAACGACGTTACGATAACATACAAAACCCTCCACCAGCACTGTGCAGACATGAACGTTAATCCATAAAGACAATGTGACCTCACAATGCCACTGTGACATCATAGAGACACTATGGCATCATAAAGACACTGTCTTCAGTAGGGCACTGCGGCACTGATATAAGTCATTGTCAGTCAAGTCTGTTTTGTATATGGCACTTCAAATCTCATTCCCCCGCCTGAAAACACAACCTGAAGGGTGCGTGTGTGTGTGTGTGTGTGTGTGGACTCATTCCCCCGCCTGAAAACACAACCTGAAGGGGTGAGTGTGTGAATCTGAACGGCCAAATCAACGTTAAGAAGACGGCTTAGGATATGTGCTGATGTGGTAGCAGTCTGTTCCGCTGTGAGGGTCAGACTGATGAGGTTCTGGTGAGGATTAGCTCGCGCTAATTTATCACAGGTCCCCCGCGTCTCGGTTTAGGAGTGGGGTGGGGTGAGTAGGGAAAGGTGTCGTGCCACAATGTTTAGAGTCATGAGGTTGAGGTGTGTAACATTAAAGGAAGCAGTATGAGGTCCGGACAGATGAGAGCTGTGAGGGTTTTAGATGTGAGGTGGGTCTGTTTAGGGGGAGGGGAGTGAGGTGTGTGTGTGTGTGTGTGTGTACGTGTGTGAGTGTGTGTGTGTGTGTGTGTGTGTGTGTGAGTGTGAGTGTGAGTGTGAGTGTGAGTGTGAGTGTGAGTGTGTGTGTGAGTGTGTGT
>NC_137920.1:813075-815575 GCF_963457725.1 Sprattus sprattus | reverse complement strand
AGTGTGAAGTCTGTTGTTGCTGTCTTTAGGTAGTGTGAAGTCTGTTGGTGTTATCTTTAGGTAGTGTGAAGTCTGTTGGTGTTATCTTTAGGTAGTGTGAAGTCTGTTGATGTTGTCTTTAGGTAGTGTGCAGTCTGTTGGTGTTATCTTTAGGTAGTGTGAAGTCTGTTATTGTCTGTAGGTAGTGTGAAGTCTGTTGGTGTTATCTTTAGGTAGTGTGAAGTCTGTTGATGTTGTCTTTAGGTAGTGTGAAGTCTGTTGGTGTTATCTTTAGGTAGTGTGAAGTCTGTTGATGTTGTCTTTAGGTAGTGTGAAGTCTGTTGATGTTGTCTTTAGGTAGTGTGAAGTCTGTTGGTGTTATCTTTAGGTAGTGTGAAGTCTGTTGTTGTCTTTAGGTAGTGTGAACTGAAGTCTGTTGTTGTTGTCTTTAGGTAGTGTGAAGTCTGTTGGTGTTGTCTTTAGGTAGTGTGAAGTCTGTTGGTGTTGTCTTCAGGTAGTGTGAACTCTGTTGGTGTTGTCTTTAGGTAGTGTAAACTCTGTTGGTGTTATATTTAGGTAGTGTGAAGAGTGTGAACTCTGTTGTTGTTGTCTTTAGGTAGTGTGAAGTCTGTTGTTGTCTTTAGGTAGTGTGAACTGAAGTCTGTTGGTGTTGTCTTTAGGTAGTGTGAAGTCTGTTGGTGTTGTCTTTAGGTAGTGTAAAGTATGTTGGTGTTATCATAAGGTAGTGTGAAGTCTGTTGGTGTTATCATAAGCAGGGTTTCCCCCAGGATTTCCTGTAAGGTGCGGTGGCACCTCAGCGGGGGGTCTGGGGCCCCCCCCCCCCCCCCCGAAAATTTTGTATTTCTTAGACGCAATTTCCTGCATTTTAACCAAATTGTGGGCCCAGTTTCAGCTCAATACAGAACTGTACTTTTGTTTCTAAATACGGGACAATGTCATTATTTCAGGTCCTTAAAGGTGTACAAAGTATGGGTCCTCATGAGCTACCTATTTGGCAAAACTTCACTGATGTAAAAATAAGTGCAGCTGGCCTTTTCAAGAATAGATCCAGGGCCCCGTGGCGCCGGCCCTGGGTGGCAGGACCCCACCAACCATGGCGACCCCCTGTAATAATTTACACCAATGAGATCACAATATAAACACAACTACAAATGTTTCCAGTTAATTCTCTTTATTTACACCTGTTACTCAGAAATGCAGAACTTAAAACAGCGTTGGGTTGCAAAAAGTGTGTTTTTTCTTTAAAATGAAACTTTTTTATTTTTTGATTAGATAAACTTAAAAATGTGCAACACAAAACTAACTCATCTGAAAAAGAGGACAGAGTGAGACGATCTAAATGCATTAGAATTATTATCTTTGAAGAGGACGCGTTGACATTTTGGATTCGAAAACTCCGGCGGGAATTACTAGCTATTAGGCTACTTGTTTAACTGTTCTTGTATTTATTACGAACGAAATCGCTAAGTTGGTCGGCTTGTCCTTAGCCTAACTAATAGATCTATGAGCTCTGCGAAGGTGTCCGCCTATTTTAAAACCACGCAGGCCTCGGACTTGCTACCTTTAGCAAACTTTGCTCTGTTGTCATCCGCTACAAGTGCAGGGCTCATTGAGGGACCACACACAGCTGTGCGTTTAGAAATGACCGTTACTGAAGCTTATTTACATTTAGCCTCCCGAAATAGACGCAATGTGAGAAACCAGCCGTCTACGTCTACAACATATTAGGCCTACGATGTAACCCCTGCACAATGTTCAGCAACTTGTTCTCACATGTAAAATAAAATTAATTCAACGTCACGTACCTCTGATCCAGTTGTTCGGTTTCTAGTTTGAGGGCCAGTGTGTCAGAAACGAGAGAGGGGGCGGGGGGAGTATGTAAACCGGCTGTGGTAAGCCGTGGATGCCGTGGAACGCTGATCAAGTGCGGGAAAGGCAGACGAATCCTTTGATGTGGCAAATAACACACCAAAAAACAGGGCTCCGATTTTTTCCGATGCGTGGCGGGGAATGACGAAGGTGCGGCGGCCCGCCACGCGGAAATGAACGTAGCGGAAACCCTGATAAGGTAGTGTGAAGTCTGTAGTTGTTGTCTTTAGGTAGTGTGAAGTCTGTTGGTGTTATCTGTAGGTAGCCTGAAGTCTGTAGTTGTCTTTAGGCAGTGTGAAGTGTGTTGTTGCTGTCTTAAGATAGTGTGAAATTTGTTGTTGTCTTTAGGCAGTGTGAAGTGTGTTGTTGCTGTCTTAAGATAGTGTGAAATTTGTTGTTGTCTTTAGGTAGTGTGAAGTCTGTTGTTATCTGCAGGGAGTATGAAGTATGTTGTTGTTGTCTTTAGGTAGTGTGAAGAGTGTGAACTCTGTTGTTGTTGTCTTTAGGTAGTGTGAAGAGTGTTGGTGTTGTCTTTAGGTAGTGTGAACTCTGTTGGTGTTGTCTTTAGGTAGTGTGAAGTCTGTTGGTGTTATCTTCAGGTAGTGTGAAGACTGTTGGTGTTGTCTTTAGG
>NC_137920.1:803075-805575 GCF_963457725.1 Sprattus sprattus | reverse complement strand
TCCAATGCTCTCCTGAGCAACTTCACGAATAGCCAACATTAGCCAGGGAAGACCCTCTTCCCAATCAGTAGCCAGCTCAACACAGTAAGACCTTAACAGTGCTTTAAGGGTCTGGTGAAATCTTTCAAGAGCGCCCTGACTCTGTGGGTGGTACGCACTCGAAATATTATGTCTGGCTTTGAGCTGTCGCAACGCCTTAGCGAACAGTTTGGACATAAAATTTGTGCCCTGGTCTGACTGTATCACACGTGGTATCCTAAAAATGGACATAAAGTTGGTAAGAGCCCTTAAGATAGAGCGAGAGGTAATGGACCTGAGCGGGTATGCAGATGGATAACGAGTGGTCTGACACATGATGGTTAAAAGATAGGAATGCCCCCCCCCCGTGAACGGGGCAACGGGCCCACACAATCCACAAGCAGATGTTCAAATGGCTTGGACAGAGCAGGAATAGGCTGTAAAGGGGCCACTGGTATCTTCTGGTTGGGCTTCCCAGTCATCTGACAGGTATGGCACTCTTTGATGTATTTCGAAACATCTCTTTTCAACCCAGGCCAGAAGAAACTACGTGTCACCCGATCATACGTCTTCCCTACCCCTGTGTGTCCCGCTATTCCTCCATGGGAGAGTTCCAACACTGCTGTCCTAAACTTCTCAGGCGCTACTACTTGTACAAAAGTATCACTAAAACCATCTTTTGTCCTAATCCACTTCCGACTCAATAATTCTTCTTGTAAGAGGTACCATGATCTCTCACCTTGGTGACCTCCCTCAGGCTCCACTAACTCAAACAACCTGTTAATACTTTCATCTGCTCGCTGTTCTCCAATGAGATCCTCACGAGAAACCTTGAAGAGGCTCTGCACTGAAACAGAGTCTACTTGATCACCATCAGACCCTACCATGTAGCGACCCGCAGCAACCTGCTCACTATTTGGCCCTGCATGTTTAGCATTTCCTTGGTCAGATTCAGACCCCACGCGGTCCTCTACCCCCTCCTTCCCTGGCTGGCAGTCAGTTGGAAAGACAGACTCACTTCCCACAACTTCCACAGCTGTACTGGCCAACTCAGGAGGATGGTTTAAACAGCTTTTATCCTCATTTACCCTGTTTAACTGTTTGGCCCTAGCTCTAGTAATAGCACAAGCAGGGAAAACATGAGGATATTTCTTTAAGCACTCATCTGGTCCCCCAGACACTCTTGGAGCACTCATTATAACTGGTGGGGGTGTGACTCTGGAATGTTCCCAGACATTCCCGCCAGCCAAATCATTCCCTAGGATAAACTCCACCTCAGGCACAGGTAGAGATGAACGTACCGCTACAATCACCTCCCCCGTAACCAACCCAGAAGAAAGACTGACCGTATGTAACGGTACATCTAGGAACCCCATTTCAATCCCCCTTACCAGCACATGAGTCCCTGTAGCAGTCTTCTCAGAGAGAGGCACCACTCCCTCCAACAGAAAAGACTGGGCGGCCCCTGTATCCCTGAGAATACGCACAGGTATTTTCTCATGACCTGGCAGTGACACCGACCCCAACGTAATGAAGGGTGAATAGTCTATATTCTTACGATCAAAGTCAACCCCACGAGTATAGATGTCTGCCACAGGAATGTTATCACGAGCCCGGCTCGTAGATGGTACAACCAACCCACAAGACTTAAATTTGTTTTCCTTCAGGGAAGGACACTCTGCGATTATGTGCCCTGACTTCCTACAATAGAAACATTCCACATCACTTTTAAAATCAGATGAATTCCTAGGACCCCTAGGTGGAGACACAGGGTTAAGCCTTGATCTGCCCTTTCCCGGTGCTCTATAGCTACTCTGATTAGCCCCATATCTACCCTCATATACACCTCGGTGGGTCACCACATATTCATCCGCTGACACAGCTGCCTGAGCCAGTGTCGTAACCTTTAGCTCATTCAAATGGGTAGCCAGCACATCAGGAATACAATTTTTAAATTCCTCAAGGAGGAACAACTCTCTAAGCAGCTCCATGGAGTCTACTTTTTGTGAAGCACACCAACGATCAAACAGACGTTCCTTCTCATGTGCAAACTCGATGTGCGTGTGCCGGTCACTCTTCCTATACTGGCGGAAACGTTGGCGATACGCCTCAGGCACTAACTCGTAGGTACGAAGGATGGCACTTTTTACTGCTTCGTAATCCATAGACTGCTCAAGGGACATTGCCGTATAGACAGCCTGAGCCCTACCCACTAACACACATTGTAAGAGTAATGTCCAGGTTTCTTTTGGCCATTTCAGAGAGGTAGCCACTTTCTCAAAGTGGGGAAAATATCTATCTACTTCCCCCTCCGAGAAGAGTGGCACCATCCTGATATACTTACTGGCGTCGAATGAGGGTGCACTAGCTGTCGAAGACTCACCCTTTTTAGCACCTAACTCTAATTCCAGCTTCCTTAAGTCAAACTGGCGTTCCTGCTCACGCTGGTGGTCTTCGCGGTCGCGTTCACGCTGCTTATCTT
>NC_137920.1:793075-795575 GCF_963457725.1 Sprattus sprattus | reverse complement strand
TCCCTCCTCTCCTCCTCTCTCTGTCCTCCTCTCTCTCTCCCCTTCCTCCTCTCCCTCTCTCTCTCCCTCTCTCTGTCCTTCCCCCCCCTCTCTCTCCTGTGCTGACGAGTGTGTGTGTGTGTGTGTGTGTGTGTGTGTGTGTGTGTGTGTGTGTGTGTGTGTGTGTGTGTAGCCTGCGTTCTCTGGAGCGGTCTGGTGCTGAGATGCGTTCAGACCTGCTGGCCTTGAAGACCAAATCTCTGGAGGATCAGAAGAAGAGAGACGTTCAGGACGCTCTGGTCAGACGCCTCCAGAAAAGAGTCTTACTGCTCACCAAGGTACACACACACACACACACACACACACACACACACACACACGTCACAAGAAGAGAGAGATCCAGGATGCACACACACGCGTCACACACACACACACACACACACACTCATTTTCACTTTTCTCTCTCTCATACTCACACATACACACACACAAGGTCACACCCGCATACTCACTCAAACACACACACACACTCAAACAAACTCACAAACACACATGTACACACGCTCTCACACACACACACACACACACACAAACCCACATATGCGTGCATGCACATGCACACATGTGGTTGTGTGTGTGTGTGTGTGAGAGCGTGTGTTTGTGCGTGTGTGTGTTTGTATGCCAGATAAGTCAGTATTGACAGAGATTAGAGTTCTTGCTCTGATGGATTTTTAATTGGATTGGGCATGTTTGCCCACACTGCAAAGGAATTTTGTGCTCTGTGTGTGTGTGTGTGTGTGTGTGTGTGTGTGTGTGTGTGTGTGTGTGTGTGTGTGTGTGTGTGTGTGTGTGTGTGTGTTTGTGTTTGTCTGTCCCTGTGTGTGTCTGTGTGTGTGTGTGTGTGTGTGTGCCTCTGTGTGTGTGTGTCTGTCTCTGTGTGTCTGTGTAAATGTCTGTGTAAATGTCTGTGTGTGTGTGTGTGTGTGTGTGTGTGTGTGTGTGTGTGTGTGTAGGAGAGAGATGGCATGAGGTCCATTCTGGAGTCCTATGACAGTGTGTGTGTGTATGTATGTGTGTGTGTGTGTGTGTGTGTGTGTGTGTGTGTGTGTGTGTAAGAGAGAGATGGCATGAGGTCCATTCTGGAGTCCTATGACAGTGTGTGTATGTATGTGTGTGTGTGTGTGTGTGTGTGTGTGTGTGTGTGTGTGTGTGTGTGTGTGTGTGTGTGTGTGTGTGTAGGAGAGAGATGGCATGAGGTCCATTCTGGAGTCCTATGACAGTGTGTGTGTGTGTGTGTGTGTGTAGGAGAGAGATGGCATGAGGTCCATTCTGGAGTCCTATGACAGTGAGTGTATGTGTGTGTGTGTGTGTAGGAGAGAGATGGCATGAGGTCCATTCTGGAGTCCTATGACAGTGAGTGTATGTGTGTGTGTGTGTGTGTGTGTGTGTGTAGGAGAGAGATGGCATGAGGTCCATTCTGGAGTCCTATGACAGTGTGTGTATGTATGTATGTATGTGTGTGTGTGTGTGTGTGTGTGTAGGAGAGAGATGGCATGAGGTCCATTTTGGAGTCCTATGACAGTGGGTGTGTGTGTGTGTGTGTGTGTGTGTGTGTGTGTGTGTGTGTGTGTGTGTGTGTGTGTGTGTGTGTGTGTGTGTGTGTGTAGGAGAGAGATGGCATGAGGTCCATTCTGCAGGCATGAGAATCACTCACCTTTCAGCGAAATTCGCCGTTTTGAAAACAAAATAGGTGACCTACGTGAATCGTGTAGATTCGATGAGTTTTGTTTTTGTGTGTGGGGGGGGGGGGGGGGGTTGGACATATTTTTCATATTCAGATGACATGTACATTTGTACTGAACTAGTGCTGGCGGCTGCAAGGTGCTCAGTGTTGCCAGATTGTAAATTGCGTATCATATCAAAGGCTCAAAATGATCGTATTTGGAGGATAATGAATTATATCTGTCAACACTGGGAAAGTTTGACCAATGACAGAGCTCGCGCAAGAAGGTGGAACGTAAGTGATACCCTTTCCAAAACGTGTAAAGACGTAATAACTCATTTGTGAAAGACCCAGAGAAACAATAATTCGACGAGGCAAAATCCCGGACAATTTTGGAATCCCTGCTGGACGCATTTTTTTGGTGTGACCGTAATGTTACCATATAAAACGTTAAAACATGTGTTCGGTAACTTAACGGGATGATTCATTTCAAGGGGCATAACCTTCAGATACAAGTATGAAAAAGTTAGCAATGATGTGATTAGCCTGGTTACGAGACGGCTACGGTGTGAATAACTGATGGAGTAAGATAATTTAGCTACATTAACTCAAACGCCACGGAGACTCCCTGTTCTAACTTTGAATCGCTCTGTTGGGGCAAAGTGACCATTGCAAAGGTGTTTGACTACAGACTGTTAACGTAGCAAATAATTCCTACTATTTCAGCCAGTCAACTTACAAGCCTTGCAGGTATAAAACAAATCATGACGTCAGATGACCATTTTCAGTCTCGTTACC
>NC_137920.1:788969-792875 GCF_963457725.1 Sprattus sprattus | reverse complement strand
AGAGAGAGAGAGAGATAGAGAAGGGAAGGAGATAGAGAGAGAGAGAGAGAAGGGAAGGAGATAAGAGAGAGAGATAGAGAAGGGAAGGAGAGAGGGTGAGGGAGAGAGAGAAGGGAAGGAGATAGAGAGAGAGAGAGAGAAGGGAAGGAGATAGAGAGAGAGAGAGAGAAGGGAAGGAGATAGAGAGAGAGATAGAGAAGGAAGGAGAGAGGGGTGAGGGAGAGAGAGAAGGGAAGGAGATAGAGAGAGAGAGAGAGAAGGGAAGGAGATAGAGAGAGAGAGAGAGAGATAGAGAGGGAAGGAGATAGAGAGAGAGAGAGAGAAGGGAAGGAGATAGAGAGAGAGAGAGAGAAGGGAAGGAGATAGAGAGAAGAGAGAGAGAAGGGAAGGAGAGAGAGGGTGAGGGAGAGAGAGAAGGGAAGGAGATAGAGAGATAGAGAGATAGAGAAGGGAAGGAGATAGAGAGAGAGAGATAGAGAAGGGAAGGAGATAGAGAGAGAGAGAGAGATAGAGAAGGGAAGGAGATAGAGAGAGAGAGAGAGAAGGGAAGGAGATAGAGAGAGAGAGAGAGAGATAGAGAAGGGAAGGAGATAGAGAGAGAGAGAGAGAAGGGAAGGAGATAGAGAGAGAGATAGAGAAGGGAAGGAGAGAGGGGTGAGGGAGAGAGAGAAGGGAAGGAGATAGAGAGAGAGAGAGAGAAGGGAAGGAGATAGAGAGATAGAGAGATAGAGAAGGGAAGGAGATAGAGAGAGAGAGAGAGAAGGAAGGAGAGAGGGGTGAGGGAGAGAGAGAAGGGAAGGAGATAGAGAGAGAGATAGAGAAGGGAAGGAGATAGAGAGAGAGAGAGAGAAGGGAAGGAGATAGAGAGAGAGAGAGAGAAGGGAAGGAGATAGAGAGAGAGAGAGAGAAGGGAAGGAGATAGAGAGAGAGAGAGATAGAGAAGGGAAGGAGAGAGAGAGAGAGAGAGAGAGATAGAGAAGGGAAGGAGATAGAGAGTGAGAGAGAGAAGGGAAGGAGATAGAGAGAGAGATAGAGAGGAAGGAGAGAGGAGGGAGAGAGAAGGGAAGAGATAGAGAGAGAGAGAGAGAAGGGAAGGAGATAGAGAGATAGAGAGATAGAGAAGGGAAGGAGATAGAGAGAGAGAGAGAGAGGAAGGAGAGAGGGGTGAGGGAGGAGAGAGAAGGAAGGAGATAGAGAGAGAGATAGAGAAGGGAAGGAGATAGAGAGAGAGAGAGAGAAGGAAGGAGATGGAGAGAGAGAGAGAGAAGGGAAGGAGATAGAGAGAGAGAGAGAGAAGGGAAGGAGATAGAGAGAGAGAGAGATAGAGAAGGGAAGGAGAGAGAGAGAGAGAGATAGAGAAGGGAAGGAGATAGAGAGAGAGAGAGAGAAGGGAAGGAGAGAGGGGTGAGGGAGAGAGAGAAGGGAAGGAGATTGAGAGAGAGAGAGAGAAGGGAAGGAGATAGAGAGAGAGAGAGAGAGGGAAGGAGAGAGGGGTGAGGGAGAGAGAGAAGGGAAGGAGATAGAGAGGAGATAGAGAGGGAAGGAGTAGAGAGAGAGAGAGAGAAGGGAAGGAGATAGAGAGAGAGAGAGAGAAGGGAAGGAGAGAGGGGTGAGGGAGAGAGAGAAGGGAAGGAGATAGAGAGAGAGATAGAGAGATAGAGAAGGGAAGGAGATAGAGAGAGAGAGAGAGAAGGGAAGGAGAGGGGTGTAGGGAGAGAGAGAAGGAAGGAGATAGAGAGAGAGAGAGAGAGATAGAGAAGAGAGATAGAGAGATAGAGAGATAGAGAAGGGGAAGGAGATAGAGGAGAGATAGAGAAGGGAAGGAGAGAGAGAGAGAGAGATGAGAAGGGAAGGAGAGAGGGGTGAGGGAGAGAGAGAAGGAAGGAGATAGAGAGAGAGTTGAGAGATAGAGAGGGAAGGAGATAGAGAGAGAGAGAGAAGGGAAGGAGATAGAGAGAGAGATAGAGAAGGGAAGGAGAGAGGGGGTGAGGGAGAGAGAGAAGGGAAGGAGATAGATAGATAGAGAGATAGAGAAGGGAAGGAGATAGAGAGAGAGAGGAGAAGGGAAGGAGATAGAGAGAGAGAGAGAGAGATAGAGAAGGGAAGGAGATAGAGAGAGAGAGAGAGAAGGAAGGAGAGAGGGGTGAGGGAGATGAGAAGGGAAGGAGAGAGGGGTGAGGGAGAAGAGAAGGGAAGGAGATAGAGAGAGAGAGAGAGAGATAGAGAAGGGAAGGAGATAGAGAGATAGAGAAGGGAAGGAGATAGAGAGAGAGAGAGAGAGATAGAGAAGGGAAGGAGATAGAGAGAGAGAGAGAGAGAAGGGAAGGAGATAGAGAGATAGAGAAGGAGATGGAGATAGAGAGAGAGAGAGATAGAGAAGGGAAGGAGATAGAGAGAGAGAGAGAGAAGGGAAGGAGATTGAGAGAGAGATAGAGAAGGGAAGGAGAGAGGGGTGAGGGGAGAGAGAGAAGGGAAGGAGATAGATAGATAGAGAGATAGAGAAGGGAAGGAGATAGAGAGAGAGAGAGAGAAGGGAAGGAGATAGAGAGAGAGAGAGAGAGGAAGGAAGGAGAGAGGGGTGAGGAGAGAGAGAAGGGGAAGGAGAGAGAGAGAGAGAGAGAGAGATAGAGAGGGAAGGAGTAGAGAGGAGAGAGAAGGGAAGGAGAGAGGGTGAGGGTGAGAGAGAGGGAAGGAGATAGAGAAGAGAGAGAGAAGGGAAGGAGAGAGGGGTGAGGGAGAGAGAGAAGGGAAGGAGATAGAGAGTAGAGAGATAGAGAAGGAAGGAGATAGAGAGAGAGAGAGAAGGGAAGGAGATAGAGAGAGAGATAGAGAAGGGAAGGAGATAGAGAGAGAGAGAGAGAGGGAAGGGAAGGAGATAGAAGAGAGAGAGAGAGAGAAGGGAAGGAGATAGTGAGAGAGAGAGAGAAGGGAAGGAGATAGAGAGAGAGAGAGAGAAGGGAAGGAGATAGAGAGAGAGATAGAGAAGGGAAGGAGATAGAGAGAGAGATAGAGAAGGGAAGGAGAGAGGGGTGAGGGAGAGAGAGAAGGGAAGGAGATAGAGAGAGAGAGAGAGAAGGGAAGGAGAGAGGGGTGAGGGAGAGAGAGAAGGGAAGGAGATAGAGAGAGAGAGAGAGAAGGAAGGAGATAGAGAGAGAGAGATAGAGAAGGGAAGGGAAGGAGATAGAGAGAGAGAGAGAGAGATAGAGAATGGAAGGAGAGAGAGAGAGAGAGATAGAGAAGGGAAGGAGATAGAGAGAGAGAGAGAGAAGGGAAGGAGATAGAGAGAGAGATAGAGAAGGGAAGGGAAGGAGATAGAGAGAGAGAGTGAGAAGGAAGGAGATAGAGAGAGAGAGAGAGAAGGGAAGGAGATAGAGAGAGAGATAGAGAAGGGAAGGGAAGGAGATAGAGAGAGAGAGAGAAGGGAAGGAGATAGAGAGAGAGAGAGAGAGGGAAGGAGATAGAGAGAGAGATAGAGAGGAAGGAGATAGAGAGAGAGAGAGAGAAGGAAGGAGATAGAGAGAGAGAGAGAGAAGGGAAGGAGATAGAGAGAGAGAGAGAGAAGGAAGGAGATAGAGAGAGAGAGAGAGAAGGGAAGGAGATAGAGAGAGAGAGAGAGAAGGGAAGGGAAGGAGATAGAGAGAGAGAGAAGAGAAGGGAAGGAGATAGAGAGAGAGAGAGAGAAGGGAAGGAGATAGAGAGAGAGATAGAGAAGGGAAGGAGATAGAGAGATAGAGAAGGGAAGGGAAGGAGATAGAGAGAGGAGAGAGAGAAGGGAAGGAGATGAGAGAGAGAGAGAAGGGAAGGAGATAGAGAGAGAGAGAGAGAAGGGAAGGGAAGGAGATAGAGAGAGAGAGAGAGAAGGGAAGGAGATAGAGAGAGAGAGAGAGAAGGAAGGAGATAGAGAGA
>NC_137920.1:733969-761469 GCF_963457725.1 Sprattus sprattus | reverse complement strand
CTGACCTTACTTACACCCCTATTGTACAAAGATTTACAGTCTGTTACCCTTTCTACCTTGATGTGGAACTGACTCCCTATAGGTGTACGTGGAATAAACCTTCAGAACCTTTGATTCAACTCGTGGAACCTTTGCCTTTGTCTAAAACTTTAGCGTTAGCTATTATTCTGTCATATTCATCGTAATAAGGAGTATTACGACTGAAACTTACATTGTTTTATTGGGTTGCCTGTGACATGTGGCTTCTTCAGGGCTGAATGATGATACCAGCGGACTGCAGCTCCCGGGCTGTCTGGGTCTGGAATGAAACTGATCACTTTGTTCTTGATGGGTGCACTTTTAAAGACACTGCTTGAGGAGGTCAGGTTCTCATAAACATCTGGTCTCTTGTACCAGGGAAATTCATCTGTTGAATCCTGTTCAGGAGTGCTGATGGCGGAACCAGTCTTGAACTTTTCAACTGCCTTTGAGATGGTCTTCAGGTACGGCTCCTCATATCTCAGAGAGGTGAAGCTGAACACAAAGACATCTTTGACACCTGGGTCCATGAGGAAAGAGTCAAGCTCAGGGCCTGGAGGTTTGATGTCACACTTCAGTTGTTTGATGTTCATTGTGACAACATTGATCTCAGTATCTTTTCCATCCAGCCACTGCTCCATTTCTTTCTCACTGAAGCCAGATGCATCCTGGGACTTCAGGAGGTCTCTCAGGGCCGTTTCCTCCATTTTGCCTCCTCTGATGGCCGGGATCAGGTCTTTCATCTTCCGTAGGAACTGAGCAGTCAAATTCCTCAGACTGCTTTGGAACTCCTCCAGTTTGTGAACGATGTCTTTAGCCTTGATCTCTCTGCTACTCTTCAGCAGGTCTTTGGTTCTCACCTCAGCCTGGTGGAACTCATCCATCACCTTCTCCACTGCTGACACCAGTGTCTCTGAGATCATTCTCTTCAGCTTGGACTTAGTGTTAGTGAGCTTGCTCAGTGGATACAACCAGACCTTCACAGGCACAGCCTTCTCTCCTTTCTCCCCCAACAGACTGGGCAGCTGTTTGTACACCTTCACAGCCTCCTCATATGTAGAAGGGATATCTTTCAGTTGAAAGTCACCATGGAATTTGCAGCTGAAGTTTTGCACCTTCTTCTTGTCTTGATCATCCATGTTTAGGCTTCCATCCCAACTGATCTTAACTAGTGGGATCTTCTTGATCATCACATTTAGGTTTCCCTGGATTTCTTGCTTTTTTGAATCATCACTGGCCATTTCTTGGAATTCCATGAGTGCATCAGCCCCATAGAGCACCCCACTCACAACATGTGTAGCATCTGTCATGTCAAACAACTCAGGGTTTGGAGTCTCTAGTTCTGATATCATGAGCTCTTTAAACTCGGTGGTCACATGGTAACCCAGGGTGAAACTGCACTGACGACTGGAGGAGGTCTTCTCGTTGAGATACTTAGCAGAACCTCCCACCTCCACCAGCCCACAGAAGAAGCTGGCCTTCAATGAGGCACTCACGTCCAACAGACTGATCTTCTCACTGAGGGACTCAGATGCTGCCACCTTGAGGCTTGTGTTGGGCTGTGGACGGACATGTGTTTTGCTCTCCATGTCCTTCGTCTCCCAGAGGCTGATTCCTGAAAGAGAGGTAAGACACTAGCGGCATTACCGACACTGTGTGTATGTGTGAGTGTGTGTGAGTGTGTGTGTGTGTGTGTGTGTGTGTGTGTGTGTGTGTGTGTGTGTGTGTGTGTGTGTGTGTGTGTGTGTGTGTGTATGTGTGAGTGTGTGTGTGTGTGTGTGAGTGTGAGTGTGAGTGTGAGTGTGAGTGTGAGTGTGAGTGTGTGTGTGTGTGTGTGTGTGTGTGTGTGTGTGTGTGTGTGTGTGTGTGTGTGTGTGTGTGTGTAGACCTGCTGTGAGTACCTGGTATGAGTTCGTCCTTCTGGGCGTTGTAGAGCATGCCCACTTCCAGGGGTCTGCTGAGGGCGCTGACCACCAGCTGGGACTCTGGACCTGGAACAATAACAGAAAGGAAAGCATTCAGACACACACACACACACTGTAAGTGAATGAGACACCATAGACTCCATTACCCACAATTCCCTTATCAAATTTCAATCCTTATCAACAGTCAGTGACCTCGCAATTGGTCACATCAAAGTCATAAAAAGGGTGACGCATTTTGCCCTTAAAACAGTGATAACCCCCCAAATCTTTCTCTCTGTACGGTGGTTTCACACAAGTGAACATCGTTCAATTAAGAGATACCCTCTCTGCAGAACAAAGGACAACGCACGACAGTCGTATTGAACTTTTGGCCGAAGTTAAGAAAATACTTTGACGCGTCTAGTTGCAACCAAGTTATACCGGTAGTATATTACTGCAGCCCAGTAGTGCTCTGAGTAGGATAAGGCGACCGGCTTCCCTTATTCGTTTCTCCAAGTCGACAGAACTTTACATCCTTCTAAAACATCGGACCTCCAGCAAGGCCTCCGCGAGTTCAGCCGACGGGCTGCAAAGAAAGGACAGACGGACATCCATTGAACCTACGTGACGCGTTGTTCCAAGGATTCCGCGAAAACACCGTTGAATGCTTAGCAAGAGCGTTCTTCACGTAAGGCTGACATCTGGGCAGAGATTAGTCTTATATGTGTGTTAATATATGTGTGAAAGTATTGTTGTTTTATTTCATTCATGATTTAAATGCTTACTTTGTAATTCACAGTGCATGGTTTGTAACCGTGCTATATCTTGCGTTTGTTTTACTTTTGCTAACTTGTTAGAAACGTGCAGGCACTTTTTCTTTTCTTTCTCTCTCAACTCCCTCAATCACCACGTCCACATCGTGAGTTCAGTGCTGCTGAGATATATTGTATAGAGTTGAAGGCCGATTCTATCCTTGAGATAAGAATCCTTTGTCTGTTGTAACCTACTCATTTAAAGTTGTGCCCATCCTCCAATTTATATTGGCATACCTGCGCACGCACGCACGCACACACACACACACACACACACAGACGGGCAGGCTCTCATGCCCCCTCCTCTGAAATCCCAACTGCACTTTGTGCTTGTTTCAGTGTTATACTCAGTTGTTTATGTGATTAGTATTAGCCATTAATTACTATCTGTTACCTTTAATAAATTGTTTATTTAGACTTAAACAATTGTCTTGTCTGTTGTTGTTCCAATATTCCACTGAAAGCCATTTTCCGCCAATCAAGAATTCCAAATGCCTTCACTTCTCTGGTTGTTCCATGAAGTGTTATAGACTTTGTAGTGATATTGTAGTATGATAGTATTGTGATACCATACTTAGACTGTAGCATAGTGGTACAACTAGAGCTTTCCATTATTTTAGTAATTTAATTATAAAATATCAAATACTAAATTTAATGATTATTAAATTTTATGAGACTGATTTAATTAAACTAATGTAACAACCACAGTTTTACCTACATAATATGATGGTGCACCGTGTGAGGATAGTACTGTTGGCAATCATTCATTATTTGTGTAATATTAATGACCGCTTAATTTCAGGCCAAATTCTGAATTTGATATTCTAGTGTAAGACTAGGCAAACAGTTGTAACACTCACCGCGACTAGTCTGTCATAGGACTAAGCCCTAGCTGTACTTACAAATAAGTGCAAAGCTTTATATATCAAATTGAGCTTACAAGCTCTTTGATATTTTATTAGTGAATTATCATTTTTTCCAAACCTTGGAAATCTTAGAACTTGCTATTGCTGCTAGCCATTCAGGTTAAGCCTACTCTGTAGGAATTGTGAATTTCTGTCCAGCATTTGAATACCACGTATTCAATGCAACATTGTCAAGCTGTCAGCTGTAACTGTGCTTAATCAAACTGTTTCCCTTATTTTTAATTAATTCACAGCGTGCCACCGGCCCTGTGAAAGAGAGCTTGTACCTGACTGTTACTGCCACGCATTCCAGCCAGTAATCGGAATAGAGACTGAGAGAGAGCCACAGCGAGCTACCGGCCCTGTGAAACACTTGTGTACCTAGCTGTTACCACCACGTGTTCCAGCTTGAATTTAGGTAACTGTGACTGACCCTAACTGTAACTGCCCTGCATCTCAGTTAGTGTGCCCAAACTTTTATGCCCACTAGACCCACTAGATGGCGCTGTAGCTACACCTCATTCCAGGAAGCTACTCCTCATAGCGTAGGTAACTACACTTCTAGGTTAGGCTAGTGTACTGCCCTAGTTACACTACAAGGTGTCTGCCACTGCAACACCATAGCCAAGCGCCTAAGTAATTTCATAACCTACCCTATTTTACCATAATTTAGCTTACCCCTCTAGCTAAACATAACAATGGATAACCCCTGTGTAGATCAGTTTATCTCTTCCGTAGCACAAAGCCTGAAACCCGGTTACCCTGAACTCATTAACAGTTTGAGTTTCAGTGAATGCAGGAAGGAGATAGACTCTCTACTAAACAACAGGTATGATGCGCAGACTGCATCCAAAGACCCATTGTTAACATGCTTGCTCCTGAACTTTCACAGGCAAACCAGCCTTGCCTTTCAGTGCAATGCAGCATTAGAAGCGCAGAATGCTAGTCTCCTCCAAGAGGTACAGACAGCTAACAAGAAAGCTATGCGCTACCTAGGAGACCTACACTCAACAGAGTTAGAACTCTGTTCACACAAGGAGGAGCTACTGAAGGTTAGGTCAGAACACCCTGCCCCACCACAGTCGTTCAGCCGATGTGAATCTGGTTACTCTGATTCACACTCCTCCCTTGGTGAAAGGTCTACCCCTCCTTCATTCAGATGGGAACACTTCCCAACTGACCATCAGTCCTTGGGAATGAAGTCAGCTCCTCAACCTCCACTGAGAGACCGAGTTAACAGCCTGACTTCCCATTTGCCCCTTACAGATACAGAAGAAACAGGTAGTTTATTCCCCAGTAGATATACTGCTCATCCTTCTTCTCAGCCTCTGTTAAATAACACTTTCTTCCGTGCCCTTCCCTCCGAAGGCAGGACTAGGTCATGTACAGACTGTTCAGCCTCCTCTCCATACATCCACGAGAGTGAGTACCGCTGTCCAGCATCTGCCTCTCACCCAGAGAGAAGCACATTAGAATGTGATAGACATGTCCGTTCCCATGCTAGATTAGTCTCGCCTTCTTCAGAAAAGACCCTACAGAGTCCCCGTCTAGAAGTGCTTGAGCTCATAGCTAAGGACATTAAAATGTTTGACCCAGACCACCATGATCAACACATTGACGATTACTTTAGGGAACTAGACAATAACATGACTGACCTACCCAATGCAAACCAAAGGGAGAAAATTAAACTCGTGTGGAAAACCAGCTCTAAAGCAGTCCACAAGTTTATTCAGGCACAACCTCCCCGTATCAGAAATGATTACGCCGAGCTCTGTCATGCTTTAAAAGAAGAATACTCTTCTCCTGTTGACGAGATCGCATCATTGGTTGCTGCCTCCCAAGTCAAACACACCCGTCGAGAACCCCCTAGGGATTTCTATAAACGTTTGAGACATGCATACTTCCAGGGCAAGAATGCACCAGGCTTAGAAGAGAGTTCCACCTTCAAGTCTCTGTTCTTGCGCAACCTGCACCCATGTGTGCGCACTCACGTTTCTCTAATGACGCATGAAGGTAACCCCTCAATGAATGAGATCAGGAAGATGACACAGATGGCTTGGGAAACTGTTGTCAATTCCAAAGAAAGGGGGAAAACAACTGAGCCTACCTGCTCAGATACTAAAGCGTCTCACAAATTCACGGCCTCACAAGTTCACCCTCACAACAGATCAAAGGGGGGTGACAAACGGCCTCATAGGGACACTGAGCGTAACCGCCATGTCCATCATCAGCGTCGTAATGGAAATACATCCCCTAGAAGCAGCAGAAGGCCATATTCCGAGATCATGGCCCAGAAACATGACCTGCCCCTAGATTCGACGGACGATGACTACCGGTACACTGACCGACACTCAGACCATGGCCGCAAGGCTACAGACAGTGATAGTGCCTCTGACTGTCCCTCTGACTATGGTTACCCCGAGCGTAACAGCCCTGAGCCAAGAGTCAGGCGACACTCCAAGCGCATGAACTCCAGAGTTCATCACTAACTGTCTGTTGAGCCAAGCAACACAAGCCCACTACTCTGACAGTAAGACAACTGCTTGCTCAGGGATCTCACTTTTCTTGTAGTTGTATAGGCCAAACTTGGATTTGTTAGCAGCAGCAGCAACTTCCATTATTCTGAACTGGTATTTAATTTAAACTACCGCAGTAGCACACTAGCTTCATACATCGCAGACAAAGCTAGTCATGCACATGTCCACATCAAACACAAGTTTAGGACATTACCATACTGCCACACAAAACCTTGATACAGCCATTTGAGCTTTAAGATTTTGAGATCATGATGACACCCTTCCGCAGCAGAACATGCCTGAAGGACAAACACAGCAAAGGCTGCCAAGACTAGTCAGTCACTAGTCATCTTCTAGTCAGTATTGTCATCCAATCTATTGAGTGATTCAACAAACACACTCTTGGATTCTCAAGAAATGGTTTTATCATTGTATCAGGTGCCACTATCTCTGCATTTCAGCCTAACAAGTTGACATCACTAACTTTTCCTATTCTCACTAACCCTGATGAGTAGATGACCCACTGGTTTATTTGTTGTATGCTATGTCATTGTCATTACTGTTTATTTTTGATTTTGTCTTTGTAACTTGATGACTTTGTACCTGCTAAGCCAGAATAGATAGTATCAACAAATGCCCAGTACTGATGTTACAACTTTGACTGTCTCACCAATGAACTCTTTCCACACATGGACTATGCACAGTTGTGCTCACTGGATCACACATCCGGTGCTATCAAGTGACCACAGGGGGGATGTCGGTACCTAGTCCAACCAAAGACTTCATTACCCACAATTCCCTTATCACCTAAACTCTCTTATCTGCATTTCATGAGACGGCAATTGGCTGCAAACAAGGTGTTAAAATCGTGACGTACTTTTGCCTATAAACTGCGTTGAAATGATACATTCATTCTCTTTGAACTCTCTCTACACTGGCTTGCCAGGCACTCATCTCTCTACCTCCTGGCGTCGGCTAAGGAGCATCCGTCCTTCCACCGTCACCTGGTGAAGGCCTACTCTCTTTGTTCTCAACGGAAGAGAACAGACAAAGACTCTAAGACTTGTCGTTAGCCAAACACTGCCCGCTAACCGAGACAACGTAAGTTTAACAAAGCAGCTAACATTAGATCTGCCAGTTAACTCTGCACGGGAGAAACAAAGCACAACAGAGACCTCGCGGAAACTGCAACATTCCGAGCGATCAAATCCTCCGATCTAAACTGCAGTGTAATACCGACGACATCTCAGTAAGGACAACTTTCTCCACCTACGGACTTCTCTGCCTCAGGAACATCGGATGCGCCAACACTTTTCCAAAGGACTGGTAACTTCCACTGGGCAGCTAGCTAATCACAACCTGGCTAAGCATAGGACTGTTTACATATGCCATTGTTCATGTATTGTATCTGTTTTGTTTACCGAACATAACTGTTATATACTTTCATTGTTAGTTGGTAGTTGGCTTCGCCACACCATATAAGGGTTAACGTTACGATTGCTTCTCATATACATCGGGACTTGCATGCGTTACTAACCATTTCCCTCTTCTAACATGGCATCTTAAATCACATACGATTACAAATACATTGGCCTTCATATAGCCACACACGCGAAGCTCATAATCGAACTTGGCGCTGCATAAAGGCTCGTCCTTTTTCACACCACATAGTCACGAACGTGCACACAAATGCACGCGGACCTGCGGTGGTCAGGACAAAGGGACACACACACATTCTTTCAGGCGCGCTCCTAAAAGCGCAATACCGAGTTTACAAGCTCGCTCACACACACACTCCCTCTCCCTTACACATACATACTTCTTCAATTAATTAGTCAGATACATTTAGCTAGATTACATATTGTGTGTTATTTCTTTATCATTGTGTAATAAATACTTTGATTTATATACGCTGGTTTAATTAATGTTACACAAGAATGGTCGTTGTCAACCTCTTCTATTCAGAACTCCAATGACCTTCAACCATACTAGTAATAAGGTAACTTTGTTGTAGTTATTAATTTAATTATTAATCAGAGTTCCAAATTGATAGTATAATATATTTTATGAGACTGATATATTTAATGAGACTGATTTGTGGATTATCAACTTAATTGATCTGCCTTTGTGTTGAATGGTTGATCCCTGTCCAATCGGGTGAGATTACCAACATATTGTTGCTGTTACAAGGACAGCACCAGTGTGTCTTGGTGGCCCTCGTGAAGTCAATATCACAATTCATACACAATTGCACCCACATTCACCCGGCGCCTGCTCACTGGGTAAGATACCTACCTAATCTGGTACTCCCAAATGAGAATGGTACCCATTTTACCTACATACACCCACCCATTCAGACACACACACACACATACACACTCACAGATATATACAACACACACACACATACACACACACACACACACACACACACTGTGGTATCACGGTGGGCCAGCTTATAGTGGGGTGTGGCGTTTCCCGGGAGGACTGGCTGCCACACCACAAGATGGCCGCCGGTCCAATGACTACAGGCCCCAGAATGCAGCAGGCACCCAGGTGTAGGTGCTTAAGGCACCTAATTACAGGAGCAGATAAGGCAGGTGGTGCCTGTTGTGTGGGAGAGAGCCAGAGAGAGCAGAGCGCACCTGACGTGCGTTGGGAGCGTGCATGGAAGCGCTTAGTGAAGCGCTTACTAGGCCACAACCGGAAGGGGGAAGGATAGCCCCTAGCTGGAAACCGCCTGGACAGACCCACTGGCAACCGACTACAAGGAAAGTAGTTGAAGTTTATGTTTATTAGGAAAACCCTGAAAGAAGAAGGAACAAGAACATTTTGTGTTTTGGACTTTTCAGTTGTGTTGAAAGTTCCTTTGCCTGAGTTTGAAGAAACCCCTGAGTTGTTCCTGTTTTGAGTGAGAACTTTATTAAAAGCCCTCTTTTTACTGCCAGTTGTGACCTGATTCCTCAGTTACTGCACTGTCCACCCTGCAACCTGTTACAACACACACACACACATACTCACACATCTATACAACACACACACACTCACACATACACACACACACACACACACACACACACACACACACACACACACATACACAACCAACATGGAGAACTCTGGACTCGGACCAATAACAGAAGGAAAGCATTCAGACATACGCACACACCTCTACCTATACAACACACACACACCAACTGTAATCTACATAACTGTCATGATCTGATCCGGAATAATGTTTTTCTGTGCCAGATGTCTTGTACTCTCTCTCTCTCTCTCTCCCTCTCCCTCGCTTCAGGTTTGCCATTGTCTTAACTCACTGACTCCTACAGGTGCCTGGTCTAACACACATAGTCTGTTTTCCACCTCCAAATGTGAAGGCTTTCCAGCACGCTTCAGAGATAAGATAACGAACATTAGGATGAGCACTACTCAGAACACACACTGTAAACCCAAACAGTTCTACTAACTCATTAACATTATGTATTCAGTACTTAAAACCTGGTATTTAGTTGACCCAACTTAAAATGTATTAGTTTTCTGAGCAAGTGCAGACATTTTAATTGTATTGGAATGTATTTGTTTGAGTTAAGATTGCCTGATAACTCAAAAAATGTTAGTATCTGACGTCATCAACGTCGTTGAGAAAACCATTGCAAAGCTCTTGTGATGAGAGACGGACACAGCAGACTTAAGGTAGAGGAGTCGTTTAGTAATCCAGAGGTTGGAAGGTTGCTAGTTCAATTCCCCACTCCTCCTTACCAAGTGTATAAGTGTGAACCCCTAAACTGCTCATGATCTATAAATGCAAAATTCCTTGTCAATCACTTTGTCTGCTAAATCACAGATGTAAATGTTAATGCAGTGGCAACACTGGGAAGGCGGTCGACCAATGACAGTTCTCTCTACAGTAAGAGCTTGTGCAAGAAGTTGGAACGTAAGGAACATACCCTTTCAAAAACTTGTAAGGGCGTAATAACTAGTTTGAGAAAGACCCAGAGAAACACAAATATCTGACAAGGCTAAATCCTTTACGATTTTGGAATAATATGGAGTTGAGAGAACTCAAAAATTATGAAAATGATAACACAAAAAATCAGAATAGCCGATGTATAATTTTTGAGTTAAGTTTACTTAAAACACATAATACATATATGTACTCAAATTTTCTTATGTAATCGGTTACATCAAAAGTTTTGAGTTCTCTGAACTTGTTCAGGTTTATAGTGCACCGAATGTCTTGTTTTGTTGACCCCCCTTCCACCATGCTATAACAGTATAGGCTCTTTAGCACTGATCCCCTTCCACCATGCTATAACAGTATAGGCTCTTTAGCACTGATCCCCTTCCACCATGCTGTAACAGTATAGGCTCTTTAGCACTGATCCCCTTCCACCATGCTGTAACAGTATAGGCTCTTTAGCACTGATCCCCTTCCACCATGCTGTAACAGTATAGGCTCTTTAGCACTGATCCCCTTCCACCATGCTGTAACAGTATAGGCTCTTTAGCACTGACTGATGCCCTTCCACCATGCTGTAACAGTATAGGCTCTTTAGCACTGATCCCCTTCCACCATGCTGTAACAGTATAGGCTCTTTAGCACTGACTGATCCCCTTCCACCATGCTGTAACAGTATAGGCTCTTTAGCACTGATCCCCTTCCACCATGCTGTAACAGTATAGGCTCTTTAGCACTGACTGATCCCCTTCCACCATGCTGTAACAGTATAGGCTCTTTAGCACTGATCCCCTTCCACCATGCTGTAACAGTATAGGCTCTTTAGCACTGATCCCCTTCCACCATGCTGTAACAGTATAGGCTCTTTAGCACTGATCCCCTTCCACCATGCTGTAACAGTAAAGGCTCTTTAGCACTGACTGATGCCCTTCCACCATGCTGTAACAGTATAGGCTCTTTAGCACTGACTGATCCCCTTCCACCATGCTGTAACAGTATAGGCTCTTTAGCACTGACCCCCTTCCACCATGCTGTAACAGTATAGGCTCTTTAGCACTGACTGATCCCCTTCCACCATGCTGTAACAGTATAGGCTCTTTAGCACTGACTGATCCCCTTCCACCATGCTGTTACAGTATAGGCTCTTTAGCACTGATCCCCTTCCACCATGCTGTAACAGTATAGGCTCTTTAGCACTGATCCCCTTCCACCATGCTGTAACAGTATAGGCTCTTTAGCACTGACTGATGCCCTTCCACCATGCTGTAACAGTATAGGCTCTTTACCACTGACTGATCCCCTTCCACCATGCTGTAACAGTATAGGCTCTTTAGCACTGATCCCCTTCCACCATGCTGTAACAGTATAGGCTCTTTAGCACTGACTGATCCCCTTCCACCATGCTGTAACAGTATAGGCTCTTTAGCACTGACTGACCCCCTTCCACCATGCTGTAACAGTATAGGCTCTTTAGCACTGATCCCCTTCCACCATGCTGTAACAGTATAGGCTCTTTAGCACTGACTGATCCCCTTCCACCATGCTGTAACAGTATAGGCTCTTTAGCACTGACTGATCCCCTTCCACCATGCTGTAACAGTATAGGCTCTTTAGCACTGACTGATCCCCTTCCACCATGCTGTAACAGTATAGGCTCTTTATCACTGATCCCCTTCCACCATGCTGTAACAGTATAGGCTCTTTAGCACTGATGCCCTTCCACCATGCTGTAACAGTATAGGCTCTTTAGCACTGACCCCCTTCCACCATGCTGTAACAGTATAGGCTCTTTACCACTGACTGATCCCCTTCCACCATGCTGTAACAGTATAGGCTCTTTAGCACTGACTGATCCCCTTCCACCATGCTGTAACAGTATAGGCTCTTTAGCACTGACTGATCCCCTTCCACCATGCTGTAACAGTATAGGCTCTTTAGCACTGACTGATCCCCTTCCACCATGCTGTAACAGTATAGGCTCTTTAGCACTGATCCCCTTCCACCATGCTGTAACAGTATAGGCTCTTTAGCACTGATGCCCTTCCACCATGCTGTAACAGTATAGGCTCTTTAGCACTGACCCCCTTCCACCATGCTGTAACAGTATAGGCTCTTTACCACTGACTGATCCCCTTCCACCATGCTGTAACAGTATAGGCTCTTTAGCACTGACTGATCCCCTTCCACCATGCTGTAACAGTATAGGCTCTTTAGCACTGATCCCCTTCCACCATGCTGTAACAGTATAGGCTCTTTAGCACTGATCCCCTTCCACCATGCTGTAACAGTATAGGCTCTTTAGCACTGACTGATCCCCTTCCACCATGCTGTAACAGTATAGGCTCTTTAGCACTGACTGATCCCCTTCCACCATGCTGTAACAGTATAGGCTCTTTAGCACTGACTGATCCCCTTCCACCATGCTGTAACAGTATAGGCTCTTTAGCACTGACTGATCCCCTTCCACCATGCTGTAACAGTATAGGCTCTTTAGCACTGATCCCCTTCCACCATGCTGTAACAGTATAGGCTCTTTAGCACTGATCCCCTTCCACCATGCTGTAACAGTATAGGCTCTTTAGCACTGACCCCCTTCCACCATGCTGTAACAGTATAGGCTCTTTAGCACTGACTGATCCCCTTCCACCATGCTGTAACAGTATAGGCTCTTTAGCACTGATCCCCTTCCACCATGCTGTAACAGTATAGGCTCTTTAGCACTGACTGATCCCCTTCCACCATGCTGTAACAGTATAGGCTCTTTAGCACTGATCCCCTTCCACCATGCTGTAACAGTATAGGCTCTTCAGCACTGATCCCCTTCCACCATGCTGTAACAGTATAGGCTCTTCAGCACTGATCCCCTTCCACCATGCTGTAACAGTATAGGCTCTTTAGCACTGATCCCCTTCCACCATGCTGTAACAGTATAGGCTCTTTAGCACTGATCCCCTTCCACCATGCTGTAACAGTATAGGCTCTTTAGCACTGATCCCCTTCCACCATGCTGTAACAGTATAGGCTCTTTAGCACTGATCCCCTTCCACCATGCTGTAACAGTATAGGCTCTTTAGCACTGATCCCCTTCCACCATGCTGTAACAGTATAGGCTCTTTAGCACTGACTGACCCCCTTCCACCATGCTGTAACAGTATAGGCTCTTTAGCACTGACTGATCCCCTTCCACCATGCTGTAACAGTATAGGCTCTTTAGCACTGACCCCCTTCCACCATGCTGTAACAGTATAGGCTCTTTAGCACTGACTGATCCCCTTCCACCATGCTGTAACAGTATAGGCTCTTTAGCACTGATCCCCTTCCACCATGCTGTAACAGTATAGGCTCTTTAGCACTGATCCCCTTCCACCATGCTGTAACAGTATAGGCTCTTTAGCACTGATCCCCTTCCACCATGCTGTAACAGTATAGGCTCTTTAGCACTGACTGATCCCCTTCCACCATGCTGTAACAGTATAGGCTCTTTAGCACTGATCCCCTTCCACCATGCTATAACAGTATAGGCTCTTTAGCACTGATCCCCTTCCACCATGCTGTAACAGTATAGGCTCTTTAGCACTGATCCCCTTCCACCATGCTGTAACAGTATAGGCTCTTTAGCACTGACTGATCCCCTTCCACCATGCTGTAACAGTATAGGCTCTTTAGCACTGATCCCCTTCCACCATGCTGTAACAGTATAGGCTCTTTAGCACTGACCCCCTTCAACCATGCTGTAACAGTATAGGCTCTTTAGCACTGACTGATCCCCTTCCACCATGCTGTAACAGTATAGGCTCTTTAGCACTGACTGATCCCCTTCCACCATGCTGTAACAGTATAGGCTCTTTAGCACTGACTGATCCCCTTCCACCATGCTGTAACAGTATAGGCTCTTTAGCACTGATCCCCTTCCACCATGCTGTAACAGTATAGGCTCTTTAGCACTGATCCCCTTCCACCATGCTGTAACAGTATAGGCTCTTTAGCACTGATCCCCTTCCACCATGCTGTAACAGTATAGGCTCTTTAGCACTAATCCCCTTCCACCATGCTGTAACAGTATAGGCTCTTTAGCACTGATCCCCTTCCACCATGCTGTAACAGTATAGGCTCTTTAGCACTGATCCCCTTCCACCATGCTGTAACAGTATAGGCTCTTTAGCACTGACCCCCTTCCACCATGCTGTAACAGTATAGGCTCTTTAGCACTGATCCCCTTCCACCATGCTGTAACAGTATAGGCTCTTTAGCACTGATCCCCTTCCACCATGCTGTAACAGTATAGGCTCTTTAGCACTGATCCCCTTCCACCATGCTGTAACAGTATAGGCTCTTTAGCACTGATCCCCTTCCACCATGCTGTAACAGTATAGGCTCTTTAGCACTGACTGATCCCCTTCCACCATGCTGTAACAGTATAGGCTCTTTAGCACTGATCCCCTTCCACCATGCTGTAACAGTATAGGCTCTTTAGCACTGACTGATCCCCTTCCACCATGCTGTAACAGTATAGGCTCTTTAGCACTGACTGATCCCCTTCCACCATGCTGTAACAGTATAGGCTCTTTAGCACTGATCCCCTTCCACCATGCTGTAACAGTATAGGCTCTTTAGCACTGATCCCCTTCCACCATGCTGTAACAGTATAGGCTCTTTAGCACTGACCCCCTTCCACCATGCTGTAACAGTATAGGCTCTTTAGCACTGATCCCCTTCCACCATGCTGTAACAGTAAAGGCTCTTTAGCACTGACTGATCCCCTTCCACCATGCTGTAACAGTATAGGCTCTTTAGCACTGACTGACCCCCTTCCACCATGCTGTAACAGTATAGGCTCTTTAGCACTGATCCCCTTCCACCATGCTGTAACAGTATAGGCTCTTTAGCACTGACTGACCCCCTTCCACCATGCTGTAACAGTATAGGCTCTTTAGCACTGACTGATCCCCTTCCACCATGCTGTAACAGTATAGGCTCTTTAGCACTGACCCCCTTCCACCATGCTGTAACAGTATAGGCTCTTTAGCACTGATCCCCTTCCACCATGCTGTAACAGTATAGGCTCTTTAGCACTGATCCCCTTCCACCATGCTGTAACAGTATAGGCTCTTTAGCACTGATCCCCTTCCACCATGCTGTAACAGTATAGGCTCTTTAGCACTGATCCCCTTCCACCATGCTGTAACAGTATAGGCTCTTTAGCACTGATCCCCTTCCACCATGCTGTAACAGTATAGGCTCTTTAGCACTGATCCCCTTCCACCATGCTGTAACAGTATAGGCTCTTTAGCACTGACTGATCCCCTTCCACCATGCTGTAACAGTATAGGCTCTTTAGCACTGACTGATCCCCTTCCACCATGCTGTAACAGTATAGGCTCTTTAGCACTGACTGATCCCCTTCCACCATGCTGTAACAGTATAGGCTCTTTAGCACTGATCCCCTTCCACCATGCTGTAACAGTATAGGCTCTTTAGCACTGATCCCCTTCCATCATGCTGTAACAGTATAGGCTCTTTAGCACTGATCCCCTTCCACCATGCTGTAACAGTATAGGCTCTTTAGCACTGATCCCCTTCCACCATGCTGTAACAGTATAGGCTCTTTAGCACTGATCCCCTTCCACCATGCTGTAACAGTATAGGCTCTTTAGCACTGATCCCCTTCCACCATGCTGTAACAGTATAGGCTCTTTAGCACTGACTGATCCCCTTCCACCATGCTGTAACAGTATAGGCTCTTTAGCACTGACTGATCCCCTTCCACCATGCTGTAACAGTATAGGCTCTTTAGCACTGACTGATCCCCTTCCACCATGCTGTAACAGTATAGGCTCTTTAGCACTGATCCCCTTCCACCATGCTGTAACAGTATAGGCTCTTTAGCACTGATCCCCTTCCACCATGCTGTAACAGTATAGGCTCTTTAGCACTGATCCCCTTCCACCATGCTGTAACAGTATAGGCTCTTTAGCACTGATCCCCTTCCACCATGCTGTAACAGTATAGGCTCTTTAGCACTGACTGACCCCCTTCCACCATGCTGTAACAGTAAAGGCTCTTTAGCACTGACTGATCCCCTTCCACCATGCTGTAACAGTATAGGCTCTTTAGCACTGACTGATCCCCTTCCACCATGCTGTAACAGTATAGGCTCTTTAGCACTGATCCCCTTCCACCATGATGTAACAGTATAGGCTCTTTAGCACTGACTGATCCCCTTCCACCATGCTGTAACAGTATAGGCTCTTTAGCACTGATCCCCTTCCACCATGCTGTAACAGTATAGGCTCTTTAGCACTGATCCCCTTCCACCATGCTGTAACAGTATAGGCTCTTTAGCACTGATCCCCTTCCACCATGCTGTAACAGTATAGGCTCTTTAGCACTGATCCCCTTCCACCATGCTGTAACAGTATAGGCTCTTTAGCACTGATCCCCTTCCACCATGCTGTAACAGTATAGGCTCTTTAGCACTGATCCCCTTCCACCATGCTGTAACAGTATAGGCTCTTTAGCACTGATCCCCTTCCACCATGCTGTAACAGTATAGGCTCTTTAGCACTGACTGATCCCCTTCCACCATGCTGTAACAGTATAGGCTCTTTAGCACTGATCCCCTTCCACCATGATGTAACAGTATAGGCTCTTTAGCACTGACTGATCCCCTTCCACCATGCTGTAACAGTATAGGCTCTTTAGCACTGATCCCCTTCCACCATGCTGTAACAGTATAGGCTCTTTAGCACTGATCCCCTTCCACCATGCTGTAACAGTATAGGCTCTTTAGCACTGATCCCCTTCCACCATGCTGTAACAGTATAGGCTCTTTAGCACTGATCCCCTTCCACCATGCTGTAACAGTATAGGCTCTTTAGCACTGATCCCCTTCCACCATGCTGTAACAGTATAGGCTCTTTAGCACTGACTGATCCCCTTCCACCATGCTGTAACAGTATAGGCTCTTTAGCACTGACTGATCCCCTTCCACCATGCTGTAACAGTATAGGCTCTTTAGCACTGACTGACCCCCTTCCACCATGCTGTAACAGTATAGGCTCTTTAGCACTGATCCCCTTCCACCATGCTGTAACAGTATAGGCTCTTTAGCACTGATCCCCTTCCACCATGCTGTAACAGTACAGGCTCTTCAGCACTGATCCCCTTCCACCATGCTGTAACAGTATAGGCTCTTTAGCACTGATCCCCTTCCACCATGCTGTAACAGTATAGGCTCTTTAGCACTGACTGACCCCCTTCCACCATGCTGTAACAGTATAGGCTCTTTAGCACTGATCCCCTTCCACCATGCTGTAACAGTATAGGCTCTTTAGCACTGATCCCCTTCCACCATGCTGTAACAGTATAGGCTCTTTAGCACTGACTGATCCCCTTCCACCATGCTGTAACAGTATAGGCTCTTTAGCACTGATCCCCTTCCACCATGATGTAACAGTATAGGCTCTTTAGCACTGACTGATCCCCTTCCACCATGCTGTAACAGTATAGGCTCTTTAGCACTGATCCCCTTCCACCATGCTGTAACAGTATAGGCTCTTTAGCACTGATCCCCTTCCACCATGCTGTAACAGTATAGGCTCTTTAGCACTGACTGATCCCCTTCCACCATGCTGTAACAGTATAGGCTCTTTAGCACTGATCCCCTTCCACCATGCTGTAACAGTATAGGCTCTTTAGCACTGATCCCCTTCCACCATGCTGTAACAGTATAGGCTCTTTAGCACTGATCCCCTTCCACCATGCTGTAACAGTATAGGCTCTTTAGCACTGATCCCCTTCCACCATGCTGTAACAGTATAGGCTCTTTAGCACTGATCCCCTTCCACCATGCTGTAACAGTATAGGCTCTTTAGCACTGATCCCCTTCCACCATGCTGTAACAGTATAGGCTCTTTAGCACTGATCCCCTTCCACCATGCTGTAACAGCATAGGCTCTTTAGCACTGACTGATCCCCTTCCACCATGCTGTAACAGTATAGGCTCTTTAGCACTGACTGATCCCCTTCCACCATGCTGTAACAGTATAGGCTCTTTAGCACTGACTGACCCCCTTCCACCATGCTGTAACAGTATAGGCTCTTTAGCACTGATCCCCTTCCACCATGCTGTAACAGTATAGGCTCTTTAGCACTGATCCCCTTCCACCATGCTGTAACAGTACAGGCTCTTCAGCACTGATCCCCTTCCACCATGCTGTAACAGTATAGGCTCTTTAGCACTGATCCCCTTCCACCATGCTGTAACAGTATAGGCTCTTTAGCACTGACTGACCCCCTTCCACCATGCTGTAACAGTATAGGCTCTTTAGCACTGATCCCCTTCCACCATGCTGTAACAGTATAGGCTCTTTAGCACTGATCCCCTTCCACCATGCTGTAACAGTATAGGCTCTTTAGCACTGATCCCCTTCCACCATGCTGTAACAGTATAGGCTCTTTAGCACTGACTGATCCCCTTCCACCATGCTGTAACAGTATTGGCTCTTTAGCACTGATCCCCTTCCACCATGCTGTAACAGTATAGGCTCTTTAGCACTGACTGATCCCCTTCCACCATGCTGTAACAGTATAGGCTCTTTAGCACTGACTGATCCCCTTCCACCATGCTGTAACAGTATAGGCTCTTTAGCACTGATCCCCTTCCACCATGCTGTAACAGTATAGGCTCTTTAGCACTGATCCCCTTCCACCATGCTGTAACAGTATAGGCTCTTTAGCACTGATCCCCTTCCACCATGCTGTAACAGTATAGGCTCTTTAGCACTGATCCCCTTCCACCATGCTGTAACAGTATAGGCTCTTTAGCACTGACTGACCCCCTTCCACCATGCTGTAACAGTAAAGGCTCTTTAGCACTGACTGATCCCCTTCCACCATGCTGTAACAGTATAGGCTCTTTAGCACTGACTGATCCCCTTCCACCATGCTGTAACAGTATAGGCTCTTTAGCACTGATCCCCTTCCACCATGATGTAACAGTATAGGCTCTTTAGCACTGACTGATCCCCTTCCACCATGCTGTAACAGTATAGGCTCTTTAGCACTGACCCCCTTCCACCATGCTGTAACAGTATAGGCTCTTTAGCACTGATCCCCTTCCACCATGCTGTAACAGTATAGGCTCTTTAGCACTGATCCCCTTCCACCATGCTGTAACAGTATAGGCTCTTTAGCACTGATCCCCTTCCACCATGCTGTAACAGTATAGGCTCTTTAGCACTGATCCCCTTCCACCATGCTGTAACAGTATAGGCTCTTTAGCACTGATCCCCTTCCACCATGCTGTAACAGTATAGGCTCTTTAGCACTGATCCCCTTCCACCATGCTGTAACAGTATAGGCTCTTTAGCACTGACTGATCCCCTTCCACCATGCTGTAACAGTATAGGCTCTTTAGCACTGACTGATCCCCTTCCACCATGCTGTAACAGTATAGGCTCTTTAGCACTGACTGATCCCCTTCCACCATGCTGTAACAGTATAGGCTCTTTAGCACTGATCCCCTTCCACCATGCTGTAACAGTATAGGCTCTTTAGCACTGATCCCCTTCCATCATGCTGTAACAGTATAGGCTCTTTAGCACTGATCCCCTTCCACCATGCTGTAACAGTATAGGCTCTTTAGCACTGATCCCCTTCCACCATGCTGTAACAGTATAGGCTCTTTAGCACTGATCCCCTTCCACCATGCTGTAACAGTATAGGCTCTTTAGCACTGATCCCCTTCCACCATGCTGTAACAGTATAGGCTCTTTAGCACTGACTGATCCCCTTCCACCATGCTGTAACAGTATAGGCTCTTTAGCACTGACTGATCCCCTTCCACCATGCTGTAACAGTATAGGCTCTTTAGCACTGACTGATCCCCTTCCACCATGCTGTAACAGTATAGGCTCTTTAGCACTGATCCCCTTCCACCATGCTGTAACAGTATAGGCTCTTTAGCACTGATCCCCTTCCACCATGCTGTAACAGTATAGGCTCTTTAGCACTGATCCCCTTCCACCATGCTGTAACAGTATAGGCTCTTTAGCACTGATCCCCTTCCACCATGCTGTAACAGTATAGGCTCTTTAGCACTGACTGACCCCCTTCCATCATGCTGTAACAGTAAAGGCTCTTTAGCACTGACTGATCCCCTTCCACCATGCTGTAACAGTATAGGCTCTTTAGCACTGACTGATCCCCTTCCACCATGCTGTAACAGTATAGGCTCTTTAGCACTGATCCCCTTCCACCATGATGTAACAGTATAGGCTCTTTAGCACTGACTGATCCCCTTCCACCATGCTGTAACAGTATAGGCTCTTTAGCACTGATCCCCTTCCACCATGCTGTAACAGTATAGGCTCTTTAGCACTGATCCCCTTCCACCATGCTGTAACAGTATAGGCTCTTTAGCACTGACTGATCCCCTTCCACCATGCTGTAACAGTATAGGCTCTTTAGCACTGATCCCCTTCCACCATGCTGTAACAGTATAGGCTCTTTAGCACTGATCCCCTTCCACCATGCTGTAACAGTATAGGCTCTTTAGCACTGATCCCCTTCCACCATGCTGTAACAGTATAGGCTCTTTAGCACTGATCCCCTTCCACCATGCTGTAACAGTATAGGCTCTTTAGCACTGATCCCCTTCCACCATGCTGTAACAGTATAGGCTCTTTAGCACTGATCCCCTTCCACCATGCTGTAACAGTATAGGCTCTTTAGCACTGATCCCCTTCCACCATGCTGTAACAGTATAGGCTCTTTAGCACTGACTGATCCCCTTCCACCATGCTGTAACAGTATAGGCTCTTTAGCACTGACTGATCCCCTTCCACCATGCTGTAACAGTATAGGCTCTTTAGCACTGACTGACCCCCTTCCACCATGCTGTAACAGTATAGGCTCTTTAGCACTGATCCCCTTCCACCATGCTGTAACAGTATAGGCTCTTTAGCACTGATCCCCTTCCACCATGCTGTAACAGTACAGGCTCTTCAGCACTGATCCCCTTCCACCATGCTGTAACAGTATAGGCTCTTTAGCACTGATCCCCTTCCACCATGCTGTAACAGTATAGGCTCTTTAGCACTGACTGACCCCCTTCCACCATGCTGTAACAGTATAGGCTCTTTAGCACTGATCCCCTTCCACCATGCTGTAACAGTATAGGCTCTTTAGCACTGATCCCCTTCCACCATGCTGTAACAGTATAGGCTCTTTAGCACTGATCCCCTTCCACCATGCTGTAACAGTATAGGCTCTTTAGCACTGACTGATCCCCTTCCACCATGCTGTAACAGTATAGGCTCTTTAGCACTGATCCCCTTCCACCATGCTGTAACAGTATAGGCTCTTTAGCACTGACTGATCCCCTTCCACCATGCTGTAACAGTATAGGCTCTTTAGCACTGACTGATCCCCTTCCACCATGCTGTAACAGTATAGGCTCTTTAGCACTGATCCCCTTCCACCATGCTGTAACAGTATAGGCTCTTTAGCACTGATCCCCTTCCACCATGCTGTAACAGTATAGGCTCTTTAGCACTGATCCCCTTCCACCATGCTGTAACAGTATAGGCTCTTTAGCACTGATCCCCTTCCACCATGCTGTAACAGTATAGGCTCTTTAGCACTGATCCCCTTCCACCATGCTGTAACAGTATAGGCTCTTTAGCACTGACTGACCCCCTTCCACCATGCTGTAACAGTAAAGGCTCTTTAGCACTGATCCCCTTCCACCATGCTGTAACAGTATAGGCTCTTTAGCACTGATCCCCTTCCACCATGCTGTAACAGTATAGGCTCTTTAGCACTGATCCCCTTCCACCATGCTGTAACAGTATAGGCTCTTTAGCACTGACTGATCCCCTTCCACCATGCTGTAACAGTATAGGCTCTTTAGCACTGATCCCCTTCCACCATGCTATAACAGTATAGGCTCTTTAGCACTGACTGATCCCCTTCCACCATGCTGTAACAGTATAGGCTCTTTAGCACTGATCCCCTTCCACCATGCTGTAACAGTATAGGCTCTTTAGCACTGATCCCCTTCCACCATGCTGTAACAGTATAGGCTCTTTAGCACTGATCCCCTTCCACCATGCTGTAACAGTATAGGCTCTTTAGCACTGATCCCCTTCCACCATGCTGTAACAGTATAGGCTCTTTAGCACTGACTGATACAGAAAAGCTGAGCTAAGTTGAAGTTGTCTACAGTACATGCTCGTAACAAATGCCCTCGTTTCATTGATTCTGAAGTACGTAACAAATGTGATTGATTCCATATCAGACCTCTGGCTGGCTTCGGCAGGTGAAGGATTGCTATTCTCGTGTTTAAGAAATAATGAGAGGAACCCAGACCCGTAACTCTCATCAAAATACAATATGATTGGTCAGTCTAGACCACATGCTGCCACAAGAGACAATATGATTGGTCACAGACACGTAACTCTAATCAAGAGACAATGTCTCAGACAGCCTAGACACCTAGTATATGCCGATCATTCAGGTGTGTAAACTGTATTTAGAGCTGGTTCCATGCTAAAGTGTGTGTCTATGTGTGTGTGTGTGTGTGTGTTTGTATGTGTGTCTCACCTCCTTTTTTTAGTTGTGGCCCCATGCTGAGTAGATGCGTGTAGAGTTGGTAGACTTGTGCAGGTCGGCTGTCTGTGCTCTCTTACTCTCTGAGCTGACACCTTTATACACGCAAGATTGATCTCTAACCACCAGAACTGCGTGTACGTCCCTCCCAGTGCCAACCAGATAAAGACACGGACATAAAGATAAAAACAGATATGAAAGGTTGGAGCCGAGTTGGTTTTTATTATGTTGCAAAGTTCAATGCTTATCGATGTTCTTGGAACACTGCTTAAGGGCCGTTTACATGGACCCTAGTTTGTCAAACTAATACAGATAGCCCTATCATTTAGACGAGCACTCTCTATCCGCACTCTCTATCCGCAACGATCCAAATCGGGGGTAGAAAGTGAGTAGATTTGAATCGGTATGGGGGCTGGTGTTCCTATGCAAGGATTCACGCAACCTGATGACGTCATTGCCCCACGTGATCGCTTTGCAATCTCAAACCAATATACAGCCGCGGAAAAAATTAAGAGACCACTTCAAAATTATCAGTTTCTCTGGTTTTACTATTTATTGGTATGTGTTAAAGTAAAATGTACATTTTAGTTTTATTCTATAACCTACTGGCAACATTCCTACCAAATTTCAAATATAAATATTGTCATTTAGATCATTTATTTGCAGAAAAATGACAATTGGTCAAAATAGCAAAAAAGATGCAGTGTCTTCAGATCTCGAATAATGCAAAGAAAACAAGCTCATATTCATTTTTAAACTACACAATACTAATGCTTTAACTTCAGAAATCAATATTTGGTGGAATAACCTTGATTTAAAATCACAACTTTCATGTGTCTTGGCATGCTCTCCACCAGTCTTTCACATTGCCGTTGGGTGACTTTATGCTACTCCTGGCGCAAGAATTCAAGCAGCTCGGCTTCTTTTCATGGCTTGTGACCATCCATCTTCCTCTTGATCACATTTCAGAGTTTTTTTTTATGGGATTCAGGTCTCGAAATTGGGCTGGCCATGACAGGGTCCTGATCTGGTGATACTCCATCCACACCTTTACTGGCCTGGCTGTGTGGCATGGAGCATTGCCCTGCTGGAAAAAACACTTCTCAGAGTTGGGGAACATTGTCAGAGCAAAAGGAAGCAAGTTTTTCTTCCGGGACAACGTTGTACTTTGCCTGGCTGAGGTTTGTAAAAGACCATAAGGATTGAACCAAAGCCGACTGGAGGGTCTCCTAGTTCGTCTTCTCTGATGAGTCCAATTTCACAGTAGGTGCAAGACTCTGTGGCTTGTAGGCCTCTCCAGGTCTCCGTCTAACCATCAGACGACCATGTGTTGGGCAAAGCTGAAAATTGGACTCATCAGAGAAGACGAACTAGGAGACCCTCCAGTCCGCTTTGGTTCAATCCTTTGCTTAGCTTCCTATCTTGATCTAATTCTTTTTATTCAGACGTTACATAACTTTCATGACCACAAATATAAATTGGCCAGCGATTTAATTAGCTTTTTTCTTCATATATAAATGTAGAATGGTCGGAGCAAAGCCTCATGGGAAATGGGATGACAGACATGTCATGTTTTTCTATTCCAAACTCTTTATTATCAATAGAAAATATAATTCATTTTCGCATAACCTTTAGTCTGACCACTGATTTTATTAACCACCATAATGTAATGTTGCTAATTGGAGCTTGAATGTCTTGTGTAATGTGTTTATCTGTGTGCTGTGCTCCTATACCGTGTGCTGTTTAGCTGTCTTATTTTCCGCTTTCTTCAGTTGTCTGCCAGTTGACTGTAACACCGTTAGAGCGACACCAACAGGCGTGGGGGATGTACTACAGTCGGTTCACCACAATCTGCTGCCTCCATGTTTACGCAAATCTCTCGTTACCAGGCTCCGTATTTACGAAATTAAAAGATTCGATTTGTGTGAAAAATGAAAATCAAATGTCACGCAGCTTCAATTAACCTGAATCATTTGGGTCAATGTGTACGCTAGATGTATGCCTATTTTAAAAATATCTTGGATATGGATATCACAATGATTTCCTCATGTGGTAAATACTTTATTTTCCTTGTAATTATATATTGCTTGCCAAAAAATTGGTGTAACTCTCACGTCGGTCTCCTCGGCTGTGAACTTTTCCGGTCTTCCTTCAGGTAATTCTGCCATTATAATAACAAGCCGCTATGGAATATGCGCTCCTCGCACTTAAAGGGAATGTGAGAAGACGCTCTGATTGGGTTATTGCATATTACGCCCAAACCACACCTATGGCTGAGGAACCTCCCTTGGACCAACCCATTTGACATTTGCGCCGGGCGGAAGTGTGTTTTTTCCGCCATTATAAATAAATGCGCCATAGAGCCGCCCACACAGCTACTTGCGTTTGGCGCCGTCCTACTTGCGTTTCTGATCGTCTAAATAGGGCCCTAACTGTGTCTGTGTGAGAGTCACTAGCTGCGTGTACTTGTGTCTTTTTCGTAAGCCACTCTGACGGAATCGTCTTCGCGAGTAGTGAACATTTTTAAGGGAAACGGCTCTTGTTGGTAAGTGCATACATGGACCGAAATGTAATGTAAGCATCTTACCTTGCCTTGGGCATGTGCAAAGACGACGGAGATGTGCTCCTACCTTGTTTGTTTACTAACAACATCAACGTGGATCCGCATTGTGCACAGGCAGTGTAGTGGCTAAAAGTTCCCTTCTCTTTATCAGTAGATAGTTCTTAACATTTTCTTTGAATAACCACTCTCAGACGGAAAGAAAACGAGTCTACGCCTGTATGTGTTTCAACAACGGTAGAAAAACTGTGTTTGCTCCGTCTTTTACTGAATTCTGACCAGTGCAACAAATGTGACAGTTGATACATTAATGCGCAAGCTTCCAAGCAATGCAATGCATGAGCACTCAAACGTATTTTAAACTTAAATGTGAACTATGAATACAAATATGCCATCACTATAATTAACAATCACTAAATATGAATCTAAATGATATAATGAATATATAATGAATATCTGAACATCAATATGAAAATGGCACTAACAGGCAGCTTCCGAAGCCATTCGCTGCATCGAAATCATTCATATTCCACACGCTCAGATGTGCCGGGACGTTTTGCAATCTGCAGCTCGTTTACTGTTAGTTGACGAGCCTACCGACGACACAAGTTTAGAGTTCACCTCTCATGTCAACAAAGACATAAACAAACAAAATGTTATCAAAAACTTGCATCCCCGACTGACACTCGGTACAAATCTCTGTACACAAAATATGATTAACTCTTTTCAGTGGTCTTGTTGTCATTGAACGATGGCAGCTTTTAAAAGCCAGATATCTTCTGTTGTTTTATGGCTGATATGATGAGCACTTGTCAGTATTACGGTTGTCACAAACACTAACAAATGGCATTCATATTAGTATTAGCCTCCAGCAAGATATTAATGAAAACTACATGGTGACATCATAGCATTGATTATACAAGTATAGTGTCTTCTTTCTAGAGTTTAATTTTGACAATGAACTCGGCTACGTTTTTGCAGCCAAATTGAAAGCTCGATCAACCTCTTAATAAACGAGAATACATGCAATAGGGCCATCCCATATGCCTTCGGCTAACTTATCTTTAAAAAAAAGGGCCTTCTGCAACAAGAAAACACAACCCATACTGATAGATTGCCTGATACTGATTGCCCCCCCTCGTCAAGTGAAGTGTCCCGTAAAAAGTGCTCCTTCGTTGGGCTGGCAAGAGGCCCGGCTGGTGGTAGCCAGCTACCTTAGCATAACTGCCATTCAGATCCAATGGTAATGCTACCTAGCTAGGTATGCTAACTGTCGGTATCCATTGTTAACTTAAAAATACTCATGTCACTGGCTTTAATTTGAGAATGGCATGTTAGTAGTACATTTAATATCAGTACAGTTGTTTAATAACTGCTGATATTTACATTTACGGTCTGTAGCCTGGTGGTCTATTGCCACATAGCACGCATGCGCATGACACTCCCTATGAGTGGCTTACGAGCTATATGTGGCTTAAATGCGATATAAGTGGCTTAACTTGACACATGTATCCGTGGCTTCTGACAACATAATTGAGACACAGTTATGTGCAGATCTCGAGGAGTGGAGGGCTGTAACCTCCCCAAAAGTTACCTTAACCCCACCAAAAATAGAAAATAATAGGTTTTATGTAGGGGCTTTTCCCCAAAAAATTTTGGAACCTAGATTTGTGTCGCTCTTCGAAATTGTGTTTGGTTTTTAGATTAGACTAGATTCAATTTTATTGTCATTGTGCAGAGTACAAGTACTGAGACAACAAAATGCAGTTTAGCATCCAACCAGAAGTGCAAAGTAGCAACAAAAGTGTAGAGTATGTGCATATGTAAAGTGGAATAAGTGAACAAATAAGATATACACAGTAAGAGATAGGTATGAAATATGAACAGAATTGGGACTAGCAGCAATTAAGGTAGGAAGTGTAGATAGATATTATATACCGTAAATCCTCAAATAAAGGCCGGGATTCAATTAGAAGCTGGGCTTCAGATAGTAGCCGGGGTCGTGGTCCATACGGACAAATAAAGGCCGGGCCCCGAATACAAGCTGGGGTAAAACAAAGTAGCCTACCGGTATATTACTGTAGCCTACCAGCATCAGTCCGTTGGCTCAAAGTAGGCATCACAATTTAATTGAATGCATTTCACAAATACATGTTCTCCTCATGTTTCATATTATATTATATAATATTGTTGGCTAATCTCATGGGCTGTT
>NC_137920.1:721469-728969 GCF_963457725.1 Sprattus sprattus | reverse complement strand
GGATGAGCACTACTCAGAACACACCGAATGTCTTGTTTGTTGATGCCCTTCCACCATGCTGTTACAGTATAGGCTCTTTAGCACTGACTGACCCCCTTCCACCATGCTGTTACAGTATAGGCTCTTTAGCACTGACTGATCCCCTTCCACCATGCTGTAACAGTATAGGCTCTTTAGCACTGATCCCCTTCCACCATGCTGTAACAGTATAGGCTCTTTAGCACTGATCCCCTTCCACCATGCTGTAACAGTATAGGCTCTTTAGCACTGATCCCCTTCCACCATGCTGTAACAGTATAGGCTCTTTAGCACTGATCCCCTTCCACCATGCTGTAACAGTATAGGCTCTTTAGCACTGATCCCCTTCCAACATGCTGTAACAGTATAGGCTCTTTAGCACTGATCCCCTTCCACCATGCTGTAACAGTATAGGCTCTTTAGCACTGACTGACCCCCTTCCACCATGCTGTAACAGTATAGGCTCTTTAGCACTGATCCCCTTCCACCATGCTGTAACAGTATAGGCTCTTTAGCACTGATCCCCTTCCACCATGCTGTAACAGTATAGGCTCTTTAGCACTGACTGATCCCCTTCCACCATGCTGTAACAGTATAGGCTCTTTAGCACTGACTGATCCCCTTCCACCATGCTGTAACAGTATAGGCTCTTTAGCACTGACTGATCCCCTTCCACCATGCTGTAACAGTATAGGCTCTTTAGCACTGATCCCCTTCCACCATGCTGTAACAGTATAGGCTCTTTAGCACTGATCCCCTTCCACCATGCTGTAACAGTATAGGCTCTTTAGCACTGACTGATCCCCTTCCACCATGCTGTAACAGTATAGGCTCTTTAGCACTGACTGACCCCCTTCCACCATGCTGTTACAGTATAGGCTCTTTAGCACTGATCCCCTTCCACCATGCTGTAACAGTATAGGCTCTTTAGCACTGATCCCCTTCCACCATGCTGTAACAGTATAGGCTCTTTAGCACTGATCCCCTTCCACCATGCTGTAACAGTATAGGCTCTTTAGCACTGACTGATCCCCTTCCACCATGCTGTAACAGTATAGGCTCTTTAGCACTGACTGATCCCCTTCCACCATGCTGTAACAGTATAGGCTCTTTAGCACTGACTGATACAGAAAAGCTGAGCTCAGTTGAAGTTGTCTACAGTACATGCTCGTAACAAATGTACTCGTTTCATTGATTCTGAAGTACGTAACAAATGTGATTGATTCCATATCAGACCTCTGGCTGGCTTCGGCAGGTGAAGGATTGCTATTCTCGTGTTTAAGAAATAATGAGAGGAACCCAGACCCGTAACTCTCATCAAAATACAATATGATTGGTCAGTCTAGACCACATGCTGCTACAAGAGACAATATGATTGGTCACAGACACGTAACTCTCATCAAAATACAATATGATTGGTCAGTCTAGACCACATGCTGCCACAAGAGACAATATGATTGGTCACAGACACGTAACTCTAATCAAGAGACAATGTCTCAGACAGCCTAGACACCTAGTATATGCCGATCATTCAGGTGTGTAAACTGTATTTAGAGCTGGTTCCATGCTAAAGTGTGTGTCTATGTGTGTGTGTGTGTGTGTGTTTGTATGTGTGTCTCACCTCCTTTTTTTAGTTGTGGCCCCATGCTGAGTAGATGCGTGTAGAGTTGGTAGACTTGTGCAGGTCGGCTGTCTGTGCTCTCTTACTCTCTGAGCTGACACCTTTATACACGCAAGATTGATCTCTAACCACCAGAACTGCGTGTACCTCCCTCCCAGTGCCAACCAGATAAAGACACGGACATAAAGATAAAAACAGATATGAAAGGTTGGAGCCGAGTTGGTTTTTATTATGTTGCAAAGTTCAATGCTTATCGATGTTCTTGGAACACTGCTTAAGGGCCGTTTACATGGACCCTAGTTTGTCAAACTAATACAGATAGCCCTATCATTTAGACGAGCACTCTCTATCCGCACTCTCTATCCGCAACGATCCAAATCGGGGGTAGAAAGTGAGTAGATTTGAGTCGGTATGGGGGCTGGTGTTCCTATGCAAGGATTCACGCAACCTGATGACGTCATTGCCCCACGTGATCGCTTTTCAATCTCAAACCAATATATATATCACTTGTTCTCCCTCAACAGCTCACTCGTGGTGGGTCTCGAATTAATCCAGCCTACTGATTTTTGCTTAGCTTCCTATCTTGATCTAATTCTTTTTATTCAGACGTTACATAACTTTCATGACCACAAATATAAATTGGCCAGCGATTTAAATAAGGCTTTTTTCTTCATATATAAATGTAGAATGGTCGGAGCAAAGCCTCATGGGAAATGGGATGACAGACATGTCATGTTTTTCTATTCCAAACTCTTTATTATCAATAGAAAATATAATTCATTTTCGCATAACCTTTAGTCTGACCACTGATTTTATTAACCACCATAATGTAATGTTGCTAATTGGAGCTTGAATGTCTTGTGTAATGTGTTTATCTGTGTGCTGTGCTCCTATACCGTGTGCTGTTTAGCTGTCTTATTTTCCGCTTTCTTCAGTTGTCTGCCAGTTGACTGTAACACCGTTAGAGCGACACCAACAGGCGTGGGGGATGTACTACAGTCGGTTCACCACAATCTGCTGCCTCCATGTTTACGCAAATCTCTCGTTACCAGGCTCCGTATTTACGAAATTAAAAGATTCGATTTGTGTGAAAAATGAACCCGATTCGGTGACCCTAGGCTTCGTGTGCATATAGCTTTAGAAAGATGCCACGTCATCTAAGATAAGAAAGATAAGAAACTTATGTTGCTGTGCACACTTAGGGCCCTATCTTGCACCCAGCGCAATTGACATTGTCACTGACGCATGTATCATTCCTATCTTGCACCCGGCGCACAGCGGGATTTTCCCTCCAGAGGTGCGCGCCGAAATTAACTTGCGCCGACATGGGTGGAGCGGAACAGAGAAGGCGTTTCTCAGGCGCAAGTCTTCCCTTGTGGTATCTTGCAGTTTTAAAACGACAGTGCGCCGTAGACCAGAAAAAAGCTAGTCTAATGTCAGAGGCTCATTGTGTAGAGTCTGTGGCGGGTATTCAGACGCTATTTTAAGAGCGCGTGCTTGGCCGCACAGTAAAGGACCTATAGGCTACACTTTACTTCTGTCGTCTATACAAGAGATTTACACCAATTTTTTGGCAAGCCATATATAATTACAAGGAAAATAAAGTATTTACCACATGAGGAAATCATTGTGATATCCATATCCAAGATATTTAAAAAATAGGCATACATCTAGCGTACACATTGACCCAAATGATTCAGGTTAATTGAATCTGTGTGACATTTGATTTATTGTATGGCTTTGTTGCATTTATTTCATGCCAGTATTATTAAAAATCTTGTAAACTCATCTCTGTGTATGTGGACTTTATTTATGTACCTTGGGTTTGGTCAGCTGGTGCACTGGGTTGGGTGCCGATTTCCATGCCCCCAAACCCTGCACGCTCTCAGGCGTGAGGGTAGACGTGGCGATGTCCTCTGCTGCCGTCAGGTCCTGGGTCGAGGCAGATCCACCTCCCGTGAGGCCATGAGAACGTGTGTTACCTGCCAGCTTGGATTTCCCACGTCTCCGGACGTCATTATAGCGTTTTCGGCATTTTGTTGCCGTTTTCGGGTGCCCCGTAGCAGAAACAATCACGGCAATATCTTCCCATGCTTACTTGACTTTGCTAACTTTTGGAGGGTTTCTCGCATCCCCATATATATCTATCTCCCGGCTTTTTACAAAGCCATACAATAAATCAAATGTCACGCAGCTTCAATCATTTGGGTCCATCTGTACGCTAGATGTATGCCTATTTTTAAAATATCTTGGATATGGATATCACAATGATTTCCTCATGTGGTAAATACTTTATTGTCCTTGTAATTATATATGGCTTGCCAAAAAATTGGTGTAAATCTCACGTCGGTCTCCTCGGCTGTGAACTTTTCCGGTCTTCCTTCAGGTAATTGTGCATTATAATAACAAGCCGCTATGGAATATGCGCTCCTCGCACTTAAAGGGAATGTGAGATGACGGTCTGATTGGGTTATTGCATATTACGCCCAAACCACACCTATGGCTGAGTAACCTCCTTTGGACCAACCCATTGACATTCGCACTGGGCGGAAGTGTGTTTTTTCCGCCATTATAATAGCAAATGCGCCATAGAGCCGCCCACACAGCTACTTGCGTTGGGCGCCGTCCTACTTGCGTTTCTGACCGTCTAAATAGGGCCCTAACTGTGTCTGTGTGAGAGTCACTAGCTGCGTGTACTTGTGTCTTTTTCGTAAGCCACTCTGACGGAATCGTCTTCGCGAGTAGTGAACATTTTTAAGGGAAACGGCTCTTGTTGGTAAGTGCATACATGGACCGAAATGTAATGTAAGCATCTTACCTTGCCTTGGGCATGTGCAAAGACGACGGAGAAACTTAAATGTGAACTATGAATACAAATATGCCATCACTATAATTAACAATCACTAAATATGAATCTAAATGATATAAGGAATATATAATGAATATCTGAACATCAATATGAAAATGGCACTAACAGGCAGCTTCCGAAGCCGTTCGCTGCGTCGAAATCATTCATATTCCACACACTCAGATGTTCCGAGACGTTTTGCAATCTGCAGCTCGTTTATTGTTAGTTGACGAGCCTACCTACGACACAAGTTCAGAGTTCACCTCTCATGTTAACAAAGACATAAGCAAACAAAATGTTATCAAGAACTTGCATCCCCGACTGACACTCCGTACAAATCTCTGTACACAAAATATGATTAACTCTTTTCAGTGGTCTTGTTGTCATTGAACGATGGCAGCTTTTAAAAGCCAGATATCTTCTGTTGTTTTATGGCTGATATGATGAGCACTTGTCAGTATTAGGGTTGTCACAAACACTTAACAAATGGCATTCATATTAGTATTAGCCTACAGCAAGATATTAATGAAAACTACATGGTGACATCATAGCATTGATTATACACGTATATTGTCTTCTTTCTAGAGTTTAATTTTGACAATGAACTGGGCTACGTTTTTGGAGCCAAATTGAAAGCTCGATAAACCTCTTAATAAACTAGAATACATGCAATAGGGCCATTCCATATGCCTTCGGCTAACTTATCTTTAAAAAAGGGCTTTCTGCAACAAGAAAACACGACCCATACTGATAGATTGCCTGATACTGATTGCCCCCGCTCGTCAAGTGAAGTGTCCCGTAAAAAGTGCTCCTTCGTTGGGCTGGCAAGAGGCCCGGCTGGTGGTAGCCAGCTAGCTTAGCATAACTGCCATTCAGATCCAATGGTAATGCTACCTAGCTAGGTATGCTAACTGTCGGTATCCATCGTTAACTTAAAATACTCATGTCACTGGCTTTAATTTGAGAATGGCATGTTAGTAGTACATTTAATATCAGTACAGTTGATAAATTACTGCTGATATTTACATTTACGGTCTGCAGCCTGGTGGTCTACTGCCACATAGCACGCATGCGCATAACACTCCCTATGAGTGGCTTACGAGCTATATGTGGCTTAAATGCGATATAAGTGGCTTAAATTGACACATGTATCCGTGGCTTCTGACAACATAATTGAGACACAGTTATGTGCAGATCTTGAGGAGTGGCGGGCTGTAACCTCCCCAAAAGTTACCTTAACCCCACCAAAAATAGAAAATAATAGGTTTTATGTAGGGGCTTTTCCCCCCAAAGTTTGGGAACCTAGATTTGTGTGGCTCTTCGAAATGGTGTTTGGTTTTTAGATTAGATTAGATTCAATTTTATTGTCATTGCACAGAGTACAAGTACTGAGACAACGAAATTCAGTTTAGCATCCAACCAGAAGTGCAAAATAGCAACAAAAGTGCAGAGTATGTACATATGTAAAGTGGAATAAGTGAACAAGTTGTGGCTCTTTGAGCTGGACTGGTTGGTCACATCTAGACCATGGCCTCAAGTGGAAGGCCGCGTTCACAGTCACAGTGTGTGTGTGTGTGTGTGTGTCTTAAGAGAGAGTGTGTGTGTTTGTGTGTCTTAAGAGAGAGCAGTGGCGGTCCGTGCATTTCACGACTAGGCCTTCAGCGATGTCCTACAGTGTACCTACACGATGTTAAACTGAGTGAATCCACCTCCTAATACCATCATTATGACGCCATGGCTCTCGAACCAGTATATTTTATACAGAAAGGCAGTATAAGTGAGCATTGCATCACCTTAACATAGTCGAGTACAACAGACTTTATTAATATTTCCGGAGCATTTCAAATCAATACACCCGTATTAACAATACATTAAGAGTAGTAAACTCTAAGTTATATGATCGCTTGGATATTACTGTCACAACTTAAAAATAAAAGGCGATTTTCAGGGATTAGTCTACAAAGTTTTATTAAGTCCACCAAAAGTAGCCTATGTGACTCAATGTTAAGTTTAACAAGTTTAACAAGTAACATCGCATTGTCCCACCTGCAAAGCAGTTTCATTAAACTTCCCATCCTCACGATATCCAGTTTTTCTTGAAAGTTCCGTCTTGAAAATGGCGTTGTAATTGTATCAAAAACTGGAATTATCAAGTTTGTGTAAACTAATTGATTTGAGTTGGTTAATGTAATTATATTTAGTCTTACCAATTGAAACAACTAGAAGAATAAGCATTGAAACCGATGTACGTCGTTTTAGCCAGCTAAACTGAGCACTGAAGCACTGCACCGGTCTGCCTCAGTATCCAATCAAAGGACGTTTACGTGTCACGTTCAACGCAAGGAAATAAATCTTCCGGGCCTTCTAGAAGGCCCAGTGTCGCCAACTCGAAATCTGATTGGTTGTCACAACTGTCTGTTTCAGTTCATTCAACTTAAATGAACTGAAACAGCAAGTTGTGATAGCCAATCAGATGTACACGGGCCTTCAATGTGAATTCTGAAGGCCTCAGGGAAGATTTCTGTTCTCGGGGAAGATTTCAAGGAGCGTGGCAACACATGATAGCGGAAATACGATTGGATGAAAGCTCTAACATAAATGAACAACGCTGGAAGCATGAAATGAAGATAATGGACTATGGGGAATCATTTAATACATATTTATGAAAAGAAAATATTAAAATTAAATTTATTTTATTACATTTATTTTCTGATGATGTTTAGGCCAGCAGAGAAGGCCTTGAAGGCCCTGACGGACCGCCACTGAGAGAGAGTGTGTGTGTGTGTGTGTGTCTTAGGAGAGTGTGTGTGTGTGTGTGTGTGTCTAGAGAGTGTGTGTTTGTGTCTTTAGAGAGAGAATATGTGTGTGTTTGGGTGTGTGTGTGTGTGTGTGTGTGTGTGTGTGCGCAACGTCACCATGGCAACTGGTCTGAGCAGATTTGTGCCACCATTGAGAGAGACGGTTATTGTAGCATATATATTTATCCCTGCACTTCTTGCACTCTCCACTTCTT
>NC_137920.1:708969-716469 GCF_963457725.1 Sprattus sprattus | reverse complement strand
TAGCAATTCTGACAGTATAACTTAGCTGCCATTTGCAAGCTAGCCAAGTAAATAAACATGATGCTGACGGTGAGTTGCAAACAAAAATTATTACATTGGAGTGGGGGCTGCCCCAGGACTGTCAGGAGGACCAGCAACGCTAGCTTCGTCCATCTTCTCATCCATAGTGGCGGCGTTTAAAGTTCGAGTCGTAACGGTCGACCTGAAGTTGTCTCCTGCGCGGCTATGAAATGACAACAATGTTGCAACCTGTGGAGGGCGCGTCGATAACGCATAGCTAACTGACCTCTCCGTTTTTACCCTCTCTGGTTGCCGTGTATGCTTGTATTCCAGTAAACAAAGATATGTGTACTTTTATCACAATACTCATTTTAATGAAAGCACAATGGAAATGTAACTGAGTAAAGAGTAGAATTCTAGTTCAAATATTTACTCGAGTAAGAGTAAAAGTGCAGACTTTATAAAGGAACGCGAAAAGTACTCGTTACCCGAAAAATGTACTTTTTTACTCATTTAAGTTCCTTGTAACGCGTTACTACCCACCACTGCATACATGGACCGAAATGTAATGTAAGCTGATGGCAGCTTTTAAAAGCCAGATATCTTCTGTTGTTTTATGGCTGATATGATGAGCACTTGTCAGTATTACGGTTGTCACAAACACTAACAAATGGCATTCATATTAGTATTAGCCTCCAGCAAGATATTAATGAAAACTAGAAAGCGTTTCGTGAACGAACTGCGAGAGTGTGCTTGCTCTGTTGCGGCCATGACAGAGAGAACAAGTGCCTTGGAATAAGTCTCTTCCCCTCCTAGTCTCCTAGAAGAGTGAAGAAAGTAAAGAAGTGGAAGAAGGAAAGAAGAAAAGAAAGAAGAGTGGAAGAAAGAAAGAAGAGTGGAAAGAGTGAAAAAGAGTGGCTCTGGATAAAGACAGTAAAGAGAGAGTGAAGAGGGAAAATATTGAAAGAAGGAGAAAAAAAAGTGAAGCAGAGAGATGGAGTGTGAGAGAAAGTTGAGTGAGAGGGATAGAGAGAAAGAAGGAGAGAGAAAAAAAGTAGAGTATTTGCAGGGCTCTACGCTAAGGTTTTTCCCAAGGAGCACATGTGCTCCTAAATGAAAACATTTAGGAGCACACAAAGAAATTTAGGAGCCCAGCAGGTTTTTTTTACGCGGAAGCAAAGCATGTCATACTCATTTGCGACCTATAGTTACAAACATTGTATTTTCCAACGTTTAACCCCATTCATGTTCAGTTATTCCAAAGCAATTTAGCTGGTAAATTGATCAAATTACTGCATTTGTTCATACAACGCTTTGGTTGACCTCTTATTAATTGTTATTAGTAGTATCTTACATAGCCAGCTTTACTTAAAGTTTATTGTAAGATATAGCTTGTTTGACTTAATGCAGTTAGAGTTAGACTGTAGGTCTAGTATCTAACGTAAGCAACACTTTTACTGTATAGCTAGAGAGCACGTGTATCACATTGGTTTATAGTCTGTCAAATAAGTTCTAGTTATTGGTGTTCGTTGGCATAAAAAGTTAGTCTTCTCTTATAAGCCTATAGTACATCTGATTAGAGCTAGCAACCATGAAAAACCTCTTCTGAAACTAAGAAGGATAACTATGACTAAATGTGAATAAAACTAATATGCATTTTTGTCTTAAGACTGAATCTAAAATAGCTGCCAAAATTAATACATCTCACTTCATTTTGGCAGCTATTTTAGATTCAGCAGCTATTTTAGATTCAGTGCATATTAGTTTTAGTCACATTTAGTCATAGTTATCCTTCTTAGTTTCAGTCTAGTTTTCGAAAACTGAGCACACTACAACAGCTACGCTGTGTCCAGGTACATCCTCAAACGTTTTTCAGTTAACCTAATGATTCAAGGTCTCTCATGAATCATTACTCCCAGGACACGGGTTAATGTTAACTCACGCTATCGGCCACAACAAGTTAACCATTCTTTCAGTATAAGCAACTTTTGCATAGCCCCGCACAGCTAGGATAGCTCACGTTACCGTAGTAGGAATACAAGCCTTAGCTCACTATATCCACACAACTAAATTCTTGAATTACTTCACAGGTTTACTTAACAACTTGAATTAAGGAAAATGATCCCCCGTTACGGCTAGCTGAAACTGCCAGTGGATACTCCCGTTACGTAGTGTTAGTTAGCCTTTAGCCCCGTACTCAGATGTTACAGCTGCTTAACACAGCTAGGATAGCTCTGCTTAACACAGCTAGGATAGCTAACGTTACCGTAGTGGGAATACAAGCCTTAGCTCACTATATCCACACAACTAAATTCATGAATTACTTCAAAGGTTTACTTCACAACTTGAATTAAGGAAAATGGCGTCTCCAACGTTAACGTAACGTTAATTTATATGTTAGCTGGTACGGCTAACACTATCAGTTTCCATTAAAATTTCAGTCAGTACACTGAAAATGCTGCCATTCAACTCACCTTAACGAAGTGGAAATACGGTAGCTAGGTTAGAAACTGTAGTTACTCTTATTCTTTCTCAAAGTTGAATTGAGAGGGACAGAGAAATACGGTTCCTCTTATTCTTTTTCAAAGTTGAATTGAGAGGGACAGAGAAAATGCGGTTCCTTGGATTTGGCGGAGGTGTCAGTGAGAAGCACAGGTGCAAGCCAGTTTAATGAGCCTATTATGATGTCATAATGCACAGAGTTCTGCCATGCAAGTCTATGGAGAAAAAAGGGGATGAAAAAGAGGAATAAAAAAGGAGTGGCATGGGGTACCGCCACGAAAAGTCATCGAGCCGGACATTTCGGTGTTTGAATGGCGTCTCTATCTCAAACGGGCGAGGAGTAGTTAGCTGCAAGAAAAACGGGGAGAATAAATAAATAAACTAGAATGCGTTTCGTGAACGAACTGCGAGAGTGTGCTTGCTCTGTTGCGGCCATGACCGAGAGAACAAGTGCCTTGGAATTGGGGCAGGTGTCAGCTCTCCAGCTCTCCCTGCTGGATGAGCATGCACAAATGAGTATGCACAAATGAGTATGCATGAGTGAGTATGCATGAGTGAGTAAACATGAGTGAGTATGCACGAGTGAGTATGCATGAGTGAGTATGCATGAGTGAGTATGCATGAGTGAGTATGCATGAGTGAGTAAACATGAGTGAGTATGCACGAGTGAGTAAACATGAGTGAGTAAGCATGAGTGAGTATGCATGAGTGAGTAAACATGAGTGAGTACGCATGAGTGAGTACGCATGAGTGAGTAAACATGAGTGAGTAAACATGAGTGAGTATGCATGAGTAAGTATGCATGAGTGAGTATGCACGAGTGAGTATGCATGAGTGAGTATGCACGAGTGAGTAAACATGAGTGAGTATGCATGAGTGAGTAGAGCCCTGGTATGGAAGGTGTCTCTTAATATTCCTAGTTATACAGTTGAATGGAGAGGGACAGAGAGAGAAGAGGAACCGTGCGCAGGTGTCAGTGAGAGTTGTCAGTGAAGCACAGGTGCAAGCCAGTTTAATGAGCCTATTATGATGTCATAATGCCTCAAAGTTCTGCCATGCAAGTCTATGGAGAAAAAAGGTGATGGAAAAAGAGGAATAAAAAAGGAGTGGCAAGGAGTACCGCCACGAAAAGTCATAGCAGCTTGCACCGGATCGGGCCGGACGTTTTGGTGTTTGAACGGCGTCTCTATCTCAATCGGGCGAGGAGTAGTTAGCTGCAAGAAAAACTACTAGAATAAAAAAAATTGTAAAAAACGAAGAACAATAGTGTGCTTCCCTTCGGGCAAGCACACTAACTACATGGTGACATCATAGCATTGATTATACACGTATAGTGTCTTCTTTCTAGAGTTTAATTTTGACAATGAACTCGGCTACGTTTTTGCAGCCAAATTGAAAGCTCGATCAACCTCTTAATAAACGAGAATACATGCAATAGGGCCATCCCATATGCCTTCGGCTAACTTATCTTTAAAAAAAAGGGCCTTCTGCAACAAGAAAACACAACCCATACTGATAGATTGCCTGATACTGATTGCCCCCCCTCGTCAAGTGAAGTGTCCCGTAAAAAGTGCTCCTTCGCTGGGCTGGCAAGAGGCCCGGCTGGTGGTAGCCAGCTAGCTTAGCATAACTGCCATTCAGATCCAATGGTAATGCTACCTAGCTAGGTATGCTGTATCCATCGTTAACTTAAAATACTCATGTCACTGGCTTTAATTTGAGAATGGCATGTTAGTAGTAGATTTTATATCAGTACAGTTGATAAATTACTGCTGATATTTACATTTACGGTCTGTAGCCTGGTGGTCTACTGCCACATAGCACGCATGCGCATGACACTCCCTATGAGTGGCTTACGAGCTACACTGTGTGCACAATTATTAGGCAAGTTGTATTTTTGAGGATTCATTTTATTATTGAACAACTACAGTGCTCTCGGTCAATCCAAAATGTCAATAACCTCAAACCTGAATATTTAAGGAGGTAAAAGTGAGGTTTTTGCTTTCTTAGGAGAATATCTATGTCTGCACAATTATTGGGCAACTATGAGTGTGCAGAATTATTATGCAACTAAATGAAAAACGAAAAAATGTCCTATCTCACTTGTCTATTGTCATCTGTTTAAGTAGGAATAATAAACAAACAGCTCAAAATATACAAATAAACATTTCTGACATTAAAAAAAAAAAGTCAGTGACCAATAAAGTCACCCTTCTTTTCAGTAATAAGCTTGACAGTAATAAGCCTTCCATTCATGGAGTCTGTCAGTTTCTTGATCTGTTGACGATCAACGTTTTGTGCAGCAGCAACCACAGCCTCCCAGACACTGTTCAGAGTGGTGTACTGTTTTCCTGCACTGTAAATCTCCTGTTTAAGAAGGCTCCACAAGTTCTCAATAGGGTTTAGGTCAGGTGAGGAAGGGGGCCATGTATTATTCTTTCATCTCTAAGGCCTTTACTGGCTAGCCACGCAGTGGAGTACTTCGATGCATGTGCTGGAGCATTGTCCTGCATAAAAATCATGGTCTTTTTGAAAGATGCAGACTTTTTCTTGTACCACTGCTTGAGGAAAGTGTCTTCTAAAATCTTGCAGTAGGTTTGAGAGTTGAGTTTGAGTCCATTTCACTCATTTCAACCCAAAAAGGTCCAATTAGCTCATCTTTAATAATACCAGTACCCCACCTCCGACTTCCTGGCGTCTGAGTCGAAGTGGAACTCTGCCCGTTACTGATCCAGCCACGAGCCCATCCATCTGGTCCGTCAAGAAACACTCTCATCTCATCAGTCCATATCACCTTTGAAAAATCTGTCTTCAGATAGTTCTTGGCCTAGTCTTGACGTCTTAACTTATGTGTCTCATTCAGTGGTGGTCGGGTTTAAGCCTCCCTTACCCTGGCCATGTCTCTGAGCACTGAACACCTTGTACTTCTGGGCACTCCAGGTAGGTTGCAGGTCTGGAATATGACAGCACTTAGCCTATGACAGATGATAATGGGTTCCTGGTAGCTTCACGTTTGATTCTTCTCAAATCTTTGGGAGGTAATTTGCGTCTTTTTTTCTCAACACGTTTCTTGTGACCCTGTCGACTATTTGCAACAAAACCTTTGACGATTGTGTGATCACGCTCCAATATCTTAATAATTTCAAGAGTGCTGCATCCCTCTGAAAGACTTTATACAATTTTTGTCTTTTCAGAGTCAGTTAAATCTCTTTTTTGGCCCATTTTGCCTGAGGAAAAGAAGCTGCCTAATAATTATGCACACCTTGATATAGGGTGTTGATCTCCTTAGGCCACACCCTCCCTCATTTCACAGATACATAACACCTGATATGCTTAAATCCAATAAGCATTCAAGTTTATACAGCTTGGAGTTGGAACATTTGCATAAAAATTATGATATGGTCAAAATACTCACTTGCCTAATAATTGTGCACACAGTGTATATGTGGCTTAAATTGACACATGTATCCGTGGCTTCTGACAACATAATTGAGACACAGTTATTTGCAGATCTTGAGGAGTGGCGGGCTGTAACCTCCCCAAAAGTTACCTTAACCCCACCAAAAATAGAAAATAATAGGTTTTATGTAGGAGCTTTTCCCCCCAAAATTTGGGAACCTAGATTTGTGTGGCTCTTCGAAATGGTGTTTGGTTTTTAGATTAGACTAGATTCAACTTCATTGTCATTGCACAGAGTACAAGTACTGAGACAACGAAATGCAGTTTAGCATCCAACCAGAAGTGCAAAATAGCAACAAAAGTGCAGAGTATGTGCATATGAAAAGTGAAATAAGTGAACAAATAAGATATATACAGTAAGAGATAGGTATGAAATATGAACAGAATTGGGACTAGCAGCAATTGAGGTAGGAAGTGTAGATATATATGATATATATAAATTAATGAATGATAATATGTAAGGGATAATGTATTGTCCGGAGGTCATTCTCCAAAAAGAATTCCCGACGGGGCGAACAACACCCCGACGCGCAGCGGAGGGTGTTGTTTCGTCCTGAAGGGAATTATTTTCTGGAGAATGACCGACGGACAATACATTATCCCGCTTATTACCGGTATACGGTTACTTGCCAAAAACGATAGAAGATATTCCTCCAACATACCTCTTTTTAATGATTAAGTTGCCATTTCATGAGTCCCGTTTAGAAATAAATAGCTCTTCAAGCAAATAGAACTTTAAAGTTTCAGGTGTTGCATAGCAACCCATTACTTGTTGACTTCAAATTACTGTCTACTGTTGCGTTAAAATGACTGGACTTCTGGCGGAATAATATGAAAGATGTGAATTAGAAGTACAAAACCCGTTGCCAATGACAGCGGTCATTATCTGTTTGCAGCGGTATGTTAGCAGGAATTAATGTTAGGTATGACGTAGGGATGGCCCATTCAAATCATGTTACTTTTTGGAACATTCTGAAGAGCCGTATAATAAATAAATATAAATATACATTTGTTTGAGCTTTGAGCTGGACTGGTTGGTCAGCTCTAGACAATGGCCTCAAGTGGAAGTTCAGATAACAGCTTTGCACCATGGGTAACGTAGTCCTCAAGTGGAAGGCCTCGTTCACAGTCACAGTGAGAGTGTGTGTGTTTGTGTGTCTTAAGAGAGAGTGTGTGTCTTTGTGTGTCTTAAGAGAGAGTGTGTGTGTTTGTGTGTGTGTGTCTTAAGAGAGAGAGAGAGTGTGTGTGTTTGTGTGTCTTAAGAGAGAGTGTGTGTGTTTGTGTGTCTTAAGAGAGAGTGTGTGTGTTTGTGTGTCTTAAGAGAGAGTGTGTGTGTTTGTGTGTCTTAAGAGAGGGTGTGTGTGTTTGTGTGTCTTAAGAGAGAGTGTGTGTGTTTGTGTGTCTTAAAAGAGAGTGTGTGTGTTTGTGTGTCTTAAGAGAGAGTGTGTGTGTGTTTGTGTGTCTTAAGAGAGAGTGTGTGTGTTTGTTTGTGCGTCTTAAGAGAGAGTGTGTGTGTTTGTGTGTGTGTGTCTTAAGAGA
>NC_137920.1:701469-703969 GCF_963457725.1 Sprattus sprattus | reverse complement strand
AGGAGACTTCCAGTCTCAAAGTTCAAAGTTCAAAGTTCAGAGGTCACCAGTCCCATGGGGTTAGGCTCAGCTGTCTTCCGTCCGTCAGGATATCTGGTAGAGACAGCAACATGACGTTCACCTAGTCTAGGTTCCAGAGAGAACTAGAACTAGAACTACCTGACTACTGTTCCTTCAGTCTTTTAGTTCACCTAGTCTATGTAGCTGACCAACGGTTACTGCAGTCTTTTAGTTCAGCTAGTCTAGGTTCCATCGAGAACTAAGTTCACCTAGTCTAGGTTCCAGAGAGATCTACCTGCCTAACGGTTCCTGCAGTCTTTAAGTTCACCTTCTTCAGGTTCCAGAGGAGAACTAGAACTACCTGACTTACACTAACTGCAGTCTTTAAGTTCTATAGGTTCCAGAGATAACTACCTGACTAACGGCAGTTTTTAGTTCACCTTCTCTAGGTTCGAGAGGAGAACTACCTGACCAATGGTTCCTGCAGTCTTCTAGATAACTTTCTCTGGGTTATCATTCTCTCCAGAAAGAACTAGAACTACCTCACTTACGGTTCCTTCAGTCTTTAAGTTCACCTAGTCTAGGTGCCAGAGAGAACTACCCGACTACCTTACTAACGGTTCCTACAGTCTTTTAGTTCACCTTCTCTAGGTTTGAGAGGAGAAATACCGTGCTAACGCTTACTGCAGTCTTATAGATCAACTTATGTAGGTTCGAGAGCAGAACTAGACCTACTACATGTCTAATGGTCACTTCAGTCTTTTAGTTAACCTTCTTTAGGTTTCTGAGGGGAACTGCCTGCCTTACGGTTCCTGCAGTCTTTAAGTTCACCTAGTCTAGGTTCCAGAGGAGAACTGCCTGACTAACTAACACTTACTGCAGTCTTTAAGTTCACCTAGTCTAGGTTCCAGAGGAGAACTGCCTGACTAACTAACACTTACTGCAGTCTTTAAGTTCACCTAGTCTTGGTTCCAGAGGAGAACTACCTGCCTAACGGTTCCTGCAGTCCTGTCTGTGTGTGGTGACCAGAGCCTGTCAGAGTTTGTAGTCCTTCATGTAGAGTTCAGAGGTCGCTCAATATAGTTGTAGATATATATTTCCAAACAGAACAGCTCATGTAAAGACAGTCTTCTCACTCCTCTGAGTGCTATCAAGCAAGCATGATAAACATAAATGTGTGTGTGTGTGTTTGTGTGTGTGTGTGTGTGTGTGCATGAATGCGTGTGTGTGTTTGTTTACTTGTGTGCTTTTGTGTGTGTGTGTGTTGCGTGTATGTTTATGATATGTGTATGTGTTTATATGTACATGTGTTTATAAGTGTGTGTGTGTGTTTGTGTGTGTGTGTGTGTTGTGTGTGTGTCTTCAGGTCTTCTGCTGGGCGGACACACCCTTCCAGTAGTCCAGGATGTGTGTGTGTGTGTGTGTGTGTGTGTGTGTGTGTGTGTGTGTGTGTGTGTGTGTGTGTGTGTGTGTGTGTGTGTGTGTGTGTGTGTGTGTGTGTGTCTTCAGGTCTTCTGCTGGGCGGACACACCCTTCCAGTAGTCCAGGATGTCGTGCAGGTGTGTGTGTGTGTGTGTGTGTTGTGTGTGTGTGTGTGTGTGTGTGTGTGTGTGTGTGTGTGTGTGTGTGTGTGTGTGTGTGTCTTCAGGTCTTCTGCTGGGCGGACACACCCTTCCAGTAGTCCAGGATGTCGTGCAGGTGTGTGTGTGTGTGTGTGTGTGTGTGTGTTGTGTGTGTGTGTGTGTGTGTGTGTGTGTGTGTGTGTGTGTGTGTGTGTGTGTGTGTGTGTGTGTGTCTTCAGGTCTTCTGCTGGGCGGACACACCCTTCCAGTAGTCCAGGATGTCGTGCAGGTCTTCGTCTCGGGCGAACTGCACCTTGCGCCGGAGGGCGTGGCCCGCCGCCAGGTACTCGTCGCCATGGTGATGACGCGGGCGCTTGCGGTGGAACCAATGGAAGCGCTCCCAGAGGCCCAGGGCCCCGCCCCCGCAGGACGCCCCGGGGCTGGAGGACGCCTCGCTGCTGCCCCCCTCTGGGTAGTCCTGGTACTCCACGTAGTCCTCGGGGGACAGCTGCGTGTAGGACAGCTCCCGTTGCCGTGCCAACACCAGGGGCTCCAGCAGGGGGGGGCGGCGCTGCTGGGAGGAGGAAGAGGGGTCAAAGGTCATCTGATGTTGGGGGGGGTCGCCGGGGTCGCCCAGGGGGGGGTAGGAGTGGCGGTGGTGGTCGTGGTCGATGCTCTGGTGATGCTGACGGGCTCGCTCTCGCTCGGCCTCGGCGCGCAGGATGACGGCGGCGGGCGTAACCACGGAGACGGAGCGCAGGGAGCGGGGCGAGCGCAGGGACCCCCCGGAGGAGGCGGAGCCTCGCTTCATGGGCGGGGCCTCCACGCTGTGGTGACGCTGGAGGGCGGGGCGCGGTGAGCCGCCGGAGCCACGCCCCTTATAGGCGGGAGACAGGAAGCTCGGCGAGCAGCGTCGCTCCGCTCCCGACGACGACGAC
>NC_137920.1:573291-600791 GCF_963457725.1 Sprattus sprattus | reverse complement strand
ATGTGTGTGAGAGAGAGACGGCACAAGGTCTGTGTGTGTGTGTGTGTGTGTGTGTGTTTGGCGGGGGGATTAAGAGAGAGAGAGAGAGAGAGAGAGAGCACAACGTTTGTGTGTTTTAATCTGTAGGTATTAATGTGTTGGTGTGCGTGTGTGTGTCTTTGTGTGTGTGTGTGTGTGTGTGTAGAGGCCCAACATCACTCTCTGGGTGAGCAGTGGGCAGCCGATGCATCTGATTGGTGCTCTTTCTGAGGAGGCCGTTGCCGAGGGTGACCTGTTCTGGGACGATGGGGAAACCATAGCAACCTACGAGACCAACCAGCACGCCTACATCCGCTTCAGAATCCAGAAGGTACCAGACACACCAGCTTCCTACAAGGGTCCTCACAAACACACACACACACACACACTCAAGTACTCACACACCAGCTTCCCACAAGGGTCCTTTAAGCCAGAAACCACTCTAGTACTCCAGTACCCAGTACTGTCACAAACCAGATTCCATATAGGGTCCTTTAAACCAGTACTCTCACAAACCGGATTCCATCTGGGGTCCTTTAAACCAGTACTCTCACAAACCAGATTCCATATAGGGTCCTTTAAACCAGTACTCTCACAAACCGGATTCCATCTGGGGTCCTTTAAACCAGTACTCTCACAAACCAGATTCCATCTAGAGTCTTTTAAACCAGCACTCTCACAAACCAGATTCCATCTAGGGACCTTTAAACCAGTACTCTCACAAACCAGATTCCATCTAGGGTCCTTTAAACCAGTACTCTCACAAACCAGATTCCATCTAGAGTCTTTTAAACCAGTACTCTCACAAACCAGATTCCATCTAGAGTCTTTTAAACCAGTACTCTCACAAACTGGATTCCATCTAGAGTCTTTTAAACCAGTACTCTCACAAACTGGATTCCATCTAGAGTCTTTTAAACCAGTACTCTCACAAACTGGATTCCATCTAGAGTCTTTTAAACCAGTACTCTCACAAACTGGATTCCATCTAGAGTCTTTTAAACCAGTACACTCTCAAACCAGATTCCATCTGGGGTCCTTTTAACCAGTACCCAGTATACTCACAAACAAACTTCTGCCAAGGGTCCTTTTAAACCAGCACTGCAGAAACCACTCCACTACTCTCACAAACCAGATTCTAACTTTGGCCCTTTAACCCTTTGACGAGTACCGTCACATATTTGTGATGAGCCGCGGCTGGTCCCCTGGGAGTACGATCACATATTTGTGATTAGAACTTTCTCCGAACGCCGAGTTCTCATTATGTCGCAACAGAGGCTCCTGCTGCTGATTAATCAAGTTTTATTTACTCTGCTGCCAAATCTGGACATTAATTTCACCAGTGCACAAAATACACACACAAAAAACGTCTATTTTGCAACCGTCTGCTTGGCTGTGCTCTCGTCGTTAATCCATTGGCAAACAAAATGGCTGCGCCCATATCGACTTCGGAGATACAGTGACAAAATATATTGTCATGTTTTTAGGGGTTTTCCATGCACAACATTTAAAACTTCACATAGATAATGAAACCGGAATACTTGTACTATTTGAAACATACCGTGAGGAGAATGAAGACGTAAATGAAGGCATTTTTCATGCAGATTTATCATCATCGTTACTCCTTAGCCAATACAAGAGGGCTACATATCCCCAAACAAATATGGCGGCGCCGAAAGGAACAGACGTCTGTCTCTGTGCTGTTTATATTATAGTTTCCGTGCACACATTTTACAATTCCTCACAGATTTTGAAACCGGAATACTTGCACTTACCATAACATGCATTGTGGAGAAGGAAGACGCAAATAAAGCCAATTACTCAAGTGAGTTTCTTATCATTATTAGCTAGCCACATCGTTAGCCACATATTCGACAGCCTTTGTTTACATTTTCCCCCAAACCAAAGATGGCGGCGCCCATTGCCAACTTGGACAGAAAGAAACAGACTTTTGAGTTATCATGTTATTTCTTTGGTCTTCATCATACACATATTTTACAACTGCTTGGATATTATGAAACCGGAATAAATGTACTCTTGTTTACATATGGCATGTGGAGAATTGACACACAAATAAAGTCGTCGTCATTGAATATTTGCTGAGTATTTATTGTCATTTTCAGTAGCTTAACCAGCTAGCCACACAATACCTCAGGTTCGTTAGAACACTGCTGAAAGAATAGTCAAATCCCCCAGGAAAAATATACACGGTACACGGCTTACATACACGGTAAGAAAATGGCCAAAAGAAGATTAACTAGTAGTGAGGTGATTGATATGATTTTTTCTGATGATATACCCCTGGTGCCACTTGAGTCAGACGACGAAGTGTCAGAAGAGTCAGACTCAGAGGATGAGTTTACCCCTGATATGGTGGTGGAGGAGGTAGTTCACAACCCTGCGATGGAGGAGGAGGAGGAGGATGTAATGGCACCACAAGACCTGGTGTGGGAAACGGCGGACGAGACACACCAGCCCTTCATCCACCCCTTCGATGAATCTGACTCTGGCGTTACATCCTTGCCGGTAATGTCAGAGTCGGAGTGTTTCAAATTGTTTATGTCCGAAGATTTTGTAGGCAACATTGCGGAGGAGACAAACAAATATGCCCACCATCTCCGGCAACAGGGAGGTGGGAAAGGGAAGATGGAGAAGTGGGTCAACACGACCATTCCAGAGATGTACACCTTCTTGGTGACAGTACTGTTGATGGCTATCGTCCACAAAAATACTGTGAAGGAGTACTGGTCACGGGACCCAATGATTTATACCCCCTTTTTCCGCACCCTGTTTTCCCAGGACAGATTTTTGTTAATTCTACGATCCCTCCACATAGCAGACGCCACCAGCATGATCCCACGTGACCCCTTAAGGAAAATTCGGCCTGTCCTCTCAAGTTTAACCAAAAGTTTCAAGAAAGTTTTCACCCCCTACACAAAATTATGCATTGACGAATCCCTCATGCTGTGGAAAGGGCGGCTTTCTTTTCGGCAATACATTCCCTCAAAGCGTTCTCGATTTGGAATCAAATTTTTCCTTCTTTGTGATGTGCTGACTGGGTACCTTTTGGACATGATTGTCTACACGGGCTCCTCCTCAGACATTCAACATGTTCCTGGCCTTGGGGTGACTGGGTCAGTAGTCACAACGCTACTCAGGCCATTTCTGGGGAGGGGCCATACCCTTTACGTTGACAACTGGTACACGAGTCCGGTGCTTTTCCTCCACCTCTTTAAGCACAAAACTGGGGCCTGTGGGACAGTGAGGAAAGGGAGGAAGGGGATGCCAGTTTTTAAAAATAAAATGAAGAAGGGGGAGGTGGACTACCGGAAGTCAGGGCAGCTTCTGGCTCTTAAATGGCATGACAAAAGAGACGTCCACCTTCTGTCGACCATGAGCAAGGCCACAGTGGTTGACACAGGCAGGGTGGATTACACTGGAGTCTCAAAACGAAAGCCCTCTTGTGTGATTGAGTACAATGGGAGCATGGGTGCAGTAGACCGATTTGATATGAAAAACAGTTTTGTGGACTGCACGCAAAAGACACTAAAATGGTACAAGAAGGTGTTTTTCCATCTGGTGGACTGCTCCATCCACAACTCCCATATTGTTCATCAGCAGCTCACTGGGAGGGTCACTCCCTACCAAGTCTTTCGGCGTGAGCTCATGAGGCAGCTTCTGGAGCAGTATCACTGCCCCAGGAATGCTCCAACTGCTGGCCGCCTGTCTTTGGACAATCCCCTTAGACTGACTGGGCGGCACTTTCCCTGTGAAGTGCCGAAGACCACTGCCCAGGGAGAAAGCACCAGGAGGCAGTGCAAAGTTTGTCTCCACACCACAAGGCGGCCCAGGCAGAGGAAGATGACACGGTTCTTCTGTGCACCTTGTGACACTGCATTGTGTGCAGTCCCTTGTTTCGAGGAGTACCACACCCTGAAATTATATTAGAAGAACTGTTAGGAAATAAAAGACAACAGCTATGAAAGTTCAATTCTAGCATGTTTACAATATTCTTTCACTAAAATTGTTTTCAAAATTTGAAACTAAATGTGTGTTTGTGTTTGTCCACTAGGCTTATAGCTAGTAGTAATTTCCCAATAGTAGGCCTACACATGACGAATGTTGTGCATTGACACCACTACTTGTATAAACTATGCAAGTGTTATGATGGCATCAACGGTACAAATCAGTGTATGAAAGCTTTATTATCAACAGTTTTGATGTTATATTTGACCTACAATTTTAGGGTTGCTCTTGCCTGTCAGTTTGTAGCCTACAGAGTACACTACATCCTGGAAAATTAACAGCCTTTTCAAATCATAGTTTGGAGCCCAGCCCTGGCTATAACTAACTTTTTTTTTATCACCAGCCAAAATGTCTAGTAGATGTTATAGTAGTAGCCAAACGCACACTCACTAATGGGTCAAAGTAAGTTGGTCTTTTCTACCAGTCAAACCAACATTTTACCAGCATTTGGCCGGTTCGCTAGTGTTAATTAAGAGCCCTGGTTATAGCTATTTCACAGAACTATGACATTATCAGCCAAACATACATTCCTGAAGACTACAGCCGAGGTGTTGCAATACCGATTGATTGCGATGCGATTTGTGTTCGTATGCTCAGCGTTTCTCCGCAAAATAAATTACGCTTTTATCAGTTAAAAAAAATACTGAGATCGCTTTGTGTTTGCTTGTTCGGTGTTTCTACACCAAGCTAATGCGTTCGGTGGGGGAAGCCAAGCGGTGCTATCGTGGTTTAACTTCTTGGGTTTGCATAATGATGAAGATCATTTAGGTTTACGCCATCTTAAGCGAATGCAACGTCAACATATCATTCTAACAGTAAACATCACAATATACTTTTACAATAATCTGTCGGGATAATGTTTGATTGATTACCTGGTGAAAAACAGACGTCTGTGCACACGAGGTGCAGTGCAGTGATGCAAACAGGAAGTTCAGTTGTGCTTCTTGGCAGCAGCGTACGGCAACTGGTTGTTGCGTCCTTCACAATATCACAAACGTTTGACAGTACTTTTCTGGATGCATGAACGCATACATAAACACAACTTAACATGTTGTGTTGTGGTTGGGAATGCAAGGAGTTGTTACAAAAAAAATGTCCCGTCCAGAACATGAAATACCGTTACTGTTACGTAACACGACGAGTGTCAGATCCACATTGATGGCCTGGTATTGTTGATAGCGTACGGGTCTACATAGAAATGTGACTTGAGCTAATCTGAATTTAATATGGTAACATTTCTGTTTTCGAAGCCACTAAATACAGCGCATTTCCATAATAAGAATATCAGCACTATAGAACGTTAGTGTAGAATTCTAGAGGGGACGCAGAAAATACTTCACTCCAGGGGGCACAGCATTGTTGAAAAGAACGTACTCGCCAAAGGGTTAACTAGTTTCCCAAAACAACTACAATTCTCCTAAACAAATAGATTTTCAAAATGTTCTCCTTGTATGTGTTCATTCCTTAAAAACTACATTACCCATGATTCCTCAGAGCACTATGACCTCAGAGGTGCTGCAGAACAATGTGGAGGCTAGTTACATCACCGTGGAAACTGTCTCCTTTTATGGTGTGAAGGCGGAACCCCAGAGAGTTACAGTGAACTCTCAAGATGCAGAATTCACCTACCAAGCCAATCAGGTAAGAGAGTCATGACTTAATGAGCTCAGTGGGCGGGGCCCTACCGAGCCAATCAGGTAAGATAGTCATGACTTAATGAGCTCAGTGGGCGGGGCTATTTCTATGACTCATTCTGCAGGGGAAATAAGGTTAAGGCGAGACACTACAGGTGAATTGGGTATTTTTTTTAAATAATAGATATCACCATGAAACTTCCTCAGTTGATTACTTACACATGTATGAACAAAAAATGTATTACAAGTTTCTGAAATTATTATGTTTGATTATGCAAATTAGGCCTTATCTAATTAAATATGCGCAAATTTGCATATATTTCCGGTAGATATATCTGGACATACGATAAAGCCAGGTGATTTTTTTTATTTTCATTTTGTTGTCATACAAGATGCAAACAAATGTACAGAGGGATTTCAGGATATCTGCTTTCATTACCTAGAAAATCAAAATATACTGTCTATAGCCTTAAAAAAACAATTTTCGCCACCTTTTTTTGATCAAAATGTCACATAAATCAGGCCAGGAATGATTAATTAACAAATCCTTCTGTACATATCTTCAGAATACTGCTAAGTGTATAACTGGAAAGTTTGGTGTACATAGGTGCTACATAGGCTGAGAAGTATCTACCAGAGAATGACAAAAAACTCATTTTGAGAAAATCGCATTTAAAGATTCAGGAAGTGTCAAGCCAAACCACGTGATGCGTCTGAACGAATCACGTTATCAGAAACCACCGCAAACCAATGAAATTGCGTCCTTAGGTTTAAAGCCACGTTTTTACTAACATCATTGGTTACTGCTGGAAAGGAAATGTCCTTATTTGGATAACATAGCCTTTTGTGGAAGATACAGCGCTTTTCAACGGAACCAAACATGTCATGCATCAGAAAGCCGATATACTGCACGTTACGTTAGAATGCTAACTTTCCAGGAAACCTAGGAAAATACTGACGGCGCGAACAGACAAAATGTGGATAAATATACACACTTATGTATAATAAGGATATTTTCTTTATGCTAGTATGAAAGATTACATGTTTAGGGAGTGAACTAGCTCAAAATCTCAAAATTGACCACTGCTGAAAAAACAATGTTTTTGCCTGCCGTGTCTCGCCTTAAGAGAAGTAACCTTCAGATTAATGTGTCATTTAGGAAGACTGAGCAACACTGATTAATAAGCTGCTTTCTTATGTACTTGTAAACTCACTCTCTCTCCATTTCTCCCCTGCTCTCTCTCTTTCTCTTCCACTCTCTCTCCTTCTCTCTCTCTCTCTCTCTCACTCCCACTCACTCTCTCCAACTCCCCTGCTCTCTCTCTCTCACTCCCACTCACGCTCTCTCTCTCTCTCTTTCAAACTCTCTCTCCCTCTCTCTCTCTCTCTCTCCCACTCACTCTTTCTTTCTCTCTCTCTCCAACTCCCCTGCTCTCTCTCTCTCTCTCTCTCTCTCTCTCTCTAGGTTCTCACTGTGACTGACTTGGGTTTGAACTTGAGCCAGAACTTCACCATCAGTTGGATGTAGACGTTCTGGGAACATCAGCTTGTCCGAGTCAGGAATGTTTTTGGGAATTCTGTTTGGGAATTCTGTTTAGGGATGGGACATCACTCCAGCCTCGCTCCGCAGCTTCACCATGAACCTACGCCTGCCATGTCCGTGTTCTGCTTCGTCCAATGAGAGCTCTCGGAGCGGTCACATGATCTTACCTAATGCAGATGCAGCGAGTCACTGTGGGTGTGTGTGAGTGTGTGAGGCGTGTGTGAGTGTGTGAGGTGTGTGTGTGTGTGTGTGTGTGTGTGTGTGTGTGTGTGTGTGTGTGTGAGTGTACGTGTGTGTGTGTATGTGGTGAGTGTGATTGAGTGTGTGTGTGTGTGTGTGTGTGTGAGTGTGTGTGCCGATCTTCTCTTGTTCCCTCAATTCAAACTCTCTTGCTTTGCTTTGTACAAGGAAATGTGCAATAGTGTGTGTGTGTGTGTGTGTGTGTGTGTGTGTGTGTGTGTGTGTGTGTGTGTGTGTATTCACATGTGTAGAACTCACTGAGGACAAAACAAAAACCCAATTATCCTTTTCCTGCGATCACCCAACCCGATCATTCGTACCTGAGTGTGTGTGTGTGTGTGTTTGTGTGTGAGGGTGAGTGTGTGTGTGTGTGTCTATGGTTAACCAGCAAGATTTGCACTAATTAAGACGCTTGATGGTATTAACTTTAGATCAGTAAACCTGACAAGCCTAAGCCAGTCAACAGTCTCTGTACTGTCCAACAGATATGAGATGCCAATAGCCAATGAGGAGTCTCTGTTCAACAGACACGAGATGCCAATAGCCAATCAGTGGTCTCTGTCCAACAGACATGAGATGCTTGTAGCCAATCAGGAGTCTCTGTTCAACAGACACGAGATGCTAATAGCCAATCAGCAGTCTCTGTTCAACAGACACGAGATGCTAGTAGCCAATCAGGAGTCTTCGTTCAACAGACACAAAATGCTAATAGCCAATCAGGAGTCTCTGTTCAACAGACACGAGATGCTAATAGCCAATCAGGAGTCTCTGTTCAACAGACACGAGATGCTAACACCCAGAATGCACTGGAGAAGAAGACTCCCATATGTACTCCATTAGTGCCGAGTCAACAGATATCAGACTACTGGACTAGAAGGGTACTTTATATTATGCTCTGTTTGGACTTCAGGGGCCACCGTACACATTCAGCAGGTTTCATAGATGTGATCTGACCCCTGATTGGTTAAAGGTGATCACCTCTCTGACCCATGCCATTGGTTCATAATTGGGTGACCTGGCAGTTTTTTGGGGGCTTTGTGCCTTATAGGAAGTGGAGCGCTGGGATTTGTAGTTTTTAAGGCTTTTAATGTGGAGGGTTCAAGAGATGCAGTCTGTCTGGCCCTAAACTTCCTGTGTGACCTCTGGCTCACAACTCACATTCAACACCTTATTCAACTGGTGACTGTATCTCTGTTGGGTGTTGGTGTGTGTGTGTGTGTGTGTGTCTGTGTGGGTGTCCACTTGTTTTGTGTTGATTTCTGTGAATAAATTAGTAGTGTAATCACAGAATCACATCTGACTGTGTGTGTGTGTGTGTGTGTGTGTGTGTGTGTGTGTGTGTGTGTGTGTGTGTGTGTGTGTGTGTGTGTGTGTGTGTGTGTGTGTGTGTGTGTGTGTGTGTGTGTGCGTGCGTTTGATGATGTGTGAGTGTGATGATGTGTGCGCGCATGCTTGAGTGTGTGTGTGTTTGTGTGTGTGTGATGTCACACAGTCAAAGAGGAAGAGATGATTGTCATTTGCTTTAATCCCTCCCTCTATCTCAGTGAAGGGCTGATTTTATGATTGTTCTGTTTTAATAAAGACTTGTGTGCAGACACTATATATCAGTGTGTGTGTCAGTGTCTGCTTTCCGTTCAAGTTTTATCGATTTTTTGCTGCTTTGCCACTAGAGACCCAAGCCTGATGAAGTGCTTTTGGAAGAGAGCTGTGTGTGTGTGTCTGTGTCTGTGTGTGCCTGGAAGAGAGCAGTGTTAATTAATTAATTAATGAATTAATCCATCCATTCATTTATTCCTGTCTCATTGTTATTTAATCCATTCATTCCTGCCTGAGTCTCAGTGTTATTTAATCCATTCATCCATTCATTCCTGAGTCTCAGTGTTATTTAATCCATTCATCCATTAATTCCTGAGTCTCAGTGTTATTTAATCCATTCATCCATTCATTCCTGAGTCTCAGTGTTATTTAATCCATTCATCCATTCATTCATTCATTCTTGAGGCCTCGGCAGAGAGAGTGCTAGGTAGCTACACCTGTGCTTGAGGAGGGCAGACCTGATTAACGAGCGGATGGCTAGTTAGCATGTGACTAGCTATTAGCTCATTAATCAGGTCTGTCCTCTTCAAGCACAGGTGTAGCTACCTAGCAGCTCCCTTGCTATAGCTAGCTAGCCACATGCTAAAAATAACAATTATAATAAATGTTATTGGTATAGCACCTTTCATACAAAACGATGCAACTCAAAGTGCTTAACAGCAAATACATCCATCCGGTCTAAGCATGGTTGGTACCAGAGCAACTTGGTCAACAGCAGATGGACAGATTCACTCTAATGAGGTTCAACTTTTGAACCCAAATGTTAAGTAAAGTGACGGGCCACTTAACCCTAACTCTAGACCACATGTGCTTATAGTCCAGGCAAAGTAGCTTTTTTCGATTGAATGTACCACTCTTGGAACATACCCCTTAAATGTCTCAAAAACCAATCAATCACTGGATGGACTCAAAAAGGCTCTGTCTAAGAGCTAACGTGTCAAACTAGAAAGAATTTAGAATTTAGCTTGATGCACTTTACTCTGCATGTTCAAATTGAAAAATGAAATCCAAAAAAAACAAATGCGATAAAGTTCACTCTCACTGTTGCAGTACTCAGGGTAGATGATAACAGTTTCCCGTCACCGATAAACCCCGTAGTGACGACATCAGTAGTCCGTGATGGTTGACGGACAGGAATAAGGTGATGGAGGCGAACTTATTAGCTTCAGCTCCCAGCTCTGTGACGGTGAACCAAACTTCCTACGAGCTTCTCTTCATCAGACACCGGATAAACTAACGCTGGCTATGAAGATGAGTTCCAGGTCTCGCTGTTGCCAGTGTCTATTGTGAATATCTGACTTTGTTAAACATCTCTACAGCATGCAGAAGACTTTTTATTCCACCCCCCTACAAAATGAAGACAAACTACTTCGGTGGGAAACATACATTGTTACCCCTCCAGGTAAAAGGCATCATGGTAACTGTATTTTCTTAAAGGGCCTTTCATATATAGCATTATTATACTCGAACTGCAGTGGGGGTTTGGTCCCAATGATCAGGATGCCCTTACTTTAGTTATTCTGTAAACTAGCACAAACAGACAAAACTATACCAACATTTTAGAGAAAAATAACTTGTAATGTAATTTTGAAGTTGCACAAAGCAATGAATTGAAATGACAATAAATGTAAAGATGTTGCATACAAACTGGTCATTAAATAATTACATTAGTGAATGCAAAACAGAGATATCTTGTTGGTTTTCCAAACAAAAATTTAAATGCCAGATAACCTGCTGGGCCTTTGACTGGTGTGGTGGAAGATCTCTAGACAATGAGTCAGGATTCTGAAGTTAGTTGAGAGGTGAACCCTTTATTTACACAAACAGAGGGGCGCCAGTTCATGAAGTGTCTGAAACAATCATTCAGTTCATATTTTTTAGACCTCCAAGTATCCTAAATGAACCTGCTAAAAAGTCCAATGAACAATTTAGAGCGCATGAGCAAAGTCTCTGCTGCTGACCTCCGAAGGGATCATGCTGGCGTGTGGGGTCGTCTTCTTGCTCCTTCTGTGTAGTCCTTCTCTGGTTCCCTCCCTCCCTCCATCATCCATGTTTTGGCGTTCATGAATGACTATTCCAGCATTAAAGATCAGTGTCCATCAGCATGTAGACAGATGGCTCTTCTGTTTTGGGTGTACGGTTCTCACTTTTTCACCTTGACTTTCACTTGGCCTTGCTGGGGCTGTTTTACCCGCTGCTAGCGGAGGCTGCTGCTGCTGGACTCTCCCTTCTGAGGGTTTTACCATTCACCCTAGAAGACAAACAATTATTAATGTGTTGAGCCGCATCATCCTTCATTCATCACAGGGATACACAGACTTACCTGTTACCATGTGGCAATACACACACACAAAGAAAGAGAGAGCGAGGCAGAAAAAGGGAGAGAGACACACACACACGCAGTTCTGTTGTAGTGTTAACACTCACTTTATTATCTCCAGTTTGCAGTGTGGATTCTTAAGGAGGTCTGAGAGATGCTGAACTAATGAATCATAAATCATATTCTCTCCCAGGTCCAGCTGCTTCAAACTGCAGGAGGTTGATACGGCAGCTGATGCTAAAACAGCACAGCTATTCTTTGTGAGGGAACAATGCCTCAGCCTGGGAGAAACATAATGACACATCTGATTATTGCACTCACACACTCTTCCTACAAAACACACACACACAGCTCTGTTGTTGTGTGTTTACACACACTGTGGCGTATCCAGCGGTGACTCAACACACACACACACACACACACACACACACACACACACACACACACACAAACACACACACACAGCGAGAGAGACACACATTCACACAATCAGCTCTGTTGTAGTTAGTTAACACTCACTTTAGTGCCTCTAGTTTGCAGTGTGGATTCTTGAGGAGGTCAGAGAGATGTTGAACTCCTGCCTCATGAATCTCATTGCCTCCCAGGTCCAGCTGCTTCAAACTGCAGGAGGTTGATCTGGCAGCTGATGCTAAAACAGCACAGCTCTTCTCTGTGAGGGAACAATTATACAGCCTGGCAGAAACATAATGACACATCTGATTATTACACACACACTCTACCTTTACAACACACACACACATACACACACAGAAACAACAAACAAACAATCTGTTGTAATGTAATAACAATGACTCTTGTTTCTACACACACACATATAGCTATGTTGTAGTGTTTTAACACTCAAAGTTCCTCTAGTTTGTAGTGGGGATTCAACAAATACACACATCTCTGTTGTTTGGTAACACTCACAGTAGTGTCTCCAGTTTGCAGTGTGGATTCTTGAAGAGGTTCAAGAGATGCTGAATTCCTGCATCATGAATCTTATTGCAACTCAGATTCAGATGCTTCAAACTGCAGGATGCTGATCTGGCAGCGGATGCTAAAGCAGCACAGCTCTTCTCTGTGAGGGAACAACTCTCCAGCCTGGGAGAAACATAATGACACATCTGATTATTACACTCACACACCATACGTCCTCATCACAGTGAACAACACATACACACAACACACACACAACTATGCAAGGCTCCGTTTTGCCAGTCATAAATGTAAGTAACTGATAAATACATGGTGATTTGTTTCACACTGTACAATAAGGCTCCCTTTGCCAGTTATAAAAGTTGGTAACTTATAAGATTAATGAGTAGTAAGCAGTAACTTGATCTTGGATGGATGCATACCCGAGGGAAATTTTAGGACATCCAGTAGCATCCAGACACAACATACACATAAGGAGAACAAGGTCAAAAGGAGTGGGGTAGACAAAGAAAACACGTGAGGCCCCGCTGCAGAATTACCCTGACAGTGGGATGTAGGCAAGATATGAAAACTCAAGCTCCCTATTTGCTGCAGGCGCGCCGGTCTGTGACCTTTTGACCTATGTCGTCATGTCACTAACCAACCTTAAAAAGGAAGCACAATGAAATATTAGGGCTGGGCAACGATTACAATTTTTAATCGCAATTAATCAGATGTTTTCCCTGATTATTCACGATTAATAGCATTTTTATACGCAAAATCTCATAATGAATTCAAAAGTAGTGTACAGCGCATTTTTATTTTAAATGTTCTGCCATATGAACAAAAGTGCCATAACATTTGTAGTGCCTCATTTTTTAACATCAGCAGGTAAATCAAATATTTAGTGTAAATCTCAACTTAAACAATGTTATCAAAGCAAATACAAAAGTAAAGCTCATTGCCACTGTCAGGACATTAATGTTATCCTGTTCGTTATGAAAAAGAAAAAATAACTGCCCACAAAATCCTGAGCCACAATCACATCATTAAAACAGGCAATTTCTGACAGCAGAAACATTTTAACATTTGTATTGCAAACATTTAACATCAGCATTTTTATATAGTAGCAGTTCCTTCTACAGAATTATTACTTGTGCAATTAAACATGTTATAATTCTAATTATTGTATCATATTAGTAATATTCCTATTATAAAAGTATACATATATCTTGTGTTGCCATTCTGTATGCTGAGTATATTGATTATATATTGATTAAACATAAATTACATAAATACCTGGTGCATGTGTGTATTTATTGCACCTATCTGTTCTGTTTAATGTGATTTTCATATGAAAACCCATGGTTATAATTTGAATTATGCATTAGTAGTGTCATTAGCAGTGTCTTAATTACATCTCTGACGTTGATAACAAACCAAGCCGTTTAAAAATCGGTTGAAAATTGAGCAAGTTATGTTTGTTTAAAAAGTACATGTACCACTACCAACACAATGTGTATAGGTTAGCGCGCTGACTGTGGCAAGATGGCCACCATGCGCGGATGTTCGACTCTGTTGGCCTGCAACCCGACGAGACATCTAGCCTATATATATGTATAAGTATTTGAACCCCTGCCGATTTCGCAAGTTTGGCCACTTGCAAAGAAATGTGTGATCTAAAATTGTAATGGTAGGTGTATTTTAACAGTCAAAAGAGAATATCAACAGTTGAGACAGACTTTCTAGCACATTGTTAATGCTAGTTTCATTACTCCTACTTGTGGCCATTTATTCTTCTCCTTCTTTCCCATTTCCTGACTTTTTAGGCATCTTTTTGTCATCTTCCCTCCTCTCACATTGGATTTTAAGTGTATATAATTCTGATATTTTTCTAAAACTGATTAGAGGAGCTCTCTACTATGCGTCCATCTCACTCTAGCGGCACACAGGAAGTCAATCCAGACTATTTTCATTTGTAGTTTCACGTTGGTGGAACTAACTGCCTAGCACTACCAGAGCAGGGGCGTCCCTCTCTATCTTTCAGAAGCTTCAGAGAGCACCCCCCTTCCTAACTGGCACTTCAACTAGTGTTTAACTTGCACTTACAGCAGGTACATTCCTGCACTTCTTTTACTTTTCTATTTTGTTTTTCTATTTCTTAGGTAAAGTAGTATTTATTGGTACACCAGGTTTCTACTGCTCGTAGCTTGACTGTTCTCTCCCCTGTATGTCGCTTTGGACAAAAGGGTCTGCTTAATGACTAAATGTAAATGTAAATGTAGTACTACTAAACAGACATACACAGACCATAAGTGTTTCTCAAACACACACACACAACTACACTATACTTACAAACACAGACACAACACACAAAATGTGGTCGCCCTCACACACACACACACACACACACACACACCCACACACACACACACACACACACACACACACACACACACACACAGACATGCACACACCCTCACACAGAGACATACACACACCTTATCCTGTGACTAATGAGATACCACACATGCTGACCCATTATAGAGTGACACTCACAGATACAAAAAAAAACATCAAAGGGCGCAACACACAACTTATTTTACACACAATCACTCTACTCCATATCCCCCTCCCCCCCCCCCCAAACACACACACACACACACAGTCACAGATTACAGGTCTACTTACAAAGCTGCTGTGACCCCTGGCACCAGCTTCTGAAGAACATCATCTGGACTGAGGAGTTCAGTCTGATCTTCCTCTGGTGTCTTTATGTACTTCTGCAGGTCAAACTCATCCAGATGCTCTTCTGAAATCTCAAACTTAAACCTCCTAGTCTTCCACTCTCCTGGTAAGAGCATTTCTACAGACAGAGTTCCTGAGATTCTGTTAATGACCTCCACTACAGCATGGTGATTCAACTCATTCAGACAGTAGAACAGGTTGATCCTTCTGTGTGATTCATCTTGATATCTGACGGACAGGTTGATCCTTTTGTGTAATTCATCTTGATCTCCGACAGAGAGGTTGATCCTTCTGTCTGAATCATCTTCATCTCCTGACGTTTCCTGGTCTCTAATCATCTGTTTGACAAACTGGGCTGTTTGCTCTGAGCTCTGTGATTGGCTTCTTGTCCGGGGCAGAAGGTGTCTTAAGAGATTCTGATTGAACTCCAATGAGAGGCCCAGGAGAAAGCGGAGGAAAAGGTCCAGATGTCCATTCCTATTCTGTAGGGCCAGATCCACTGCAGTCTTGTGTAGGTCATGAAGTGTTGCAGCTCTGAACAGACCAGAGAGCTGAGAGGTTTGCTGTTGGTCAGCCATGTTTCTCTCTCTGTTGCTGAAGCACAGGAACACGTATAAAGCTGCAAGAAACTCCTGAATGCTCAGATGCACAAAGCTGAAAACACTCCCCTGTAACAGCCCAACCTCCTGTCTGAAAATCTGAGTACACACTCCTGAGTACACTGATGCTTCTGTGACATCAATGCCACACTCTCTCAGGTCTTCATCATAGAAGATCAGATTGCCCTTCTCTAGCTGTTGGAAAGCCAGTTTCCCCAGTTTGAAGGTCATCTCGTCATCTATCTCATTTCTCTCTGTGTACTTTTCTTTTTTGGTGCTTGCCTGAATGATCAGGAAGTGTGTGTACATCTGAGTCAAACTCCTTGGTATTTCTACTTTCTCTGAATCATCTGAAGTTTTCTCTGCAACATAGGCTGAAATCCAGCAGAAGATTGGAATGTGGCACATGATGTAGAGGCTCCTGGATGACTTTAGGTGAGTGATGATTCTGCCGGCAAGGTTCTCATCACTGAGTCTCTTCCTGAAGTACTCCTCTTTCTGTGGGTCACTGAATCCCCTGATTTCTGACACCTGGTCCACACACTCAGGAGGGATCTGATTGGCTGCTGCTGGTCGGGTGGTGATCCAGAGGAGGGCAGAGGGAAGCAGATTACCCTTGATGAGGTTTGTCAGCAGCACGTACACTGAGGCTGGCTCTGTCACATCACAACACTTTGGGTTGGAGTCGAAATCTAGAGGAGGTCGACATTCATCCAGACCATCCAAGATAAACATAACTCTGTTCTGTGAATGGCTGAAGACGGTTGGATCCATTCCAGGGAAAAAGAGCTGAATAAGAGCCACCAGACTGAGTTTCTTTTCCCTCATCAGGTTCAGCTCTCGGAAAAGAAGAGGAAATATGAAGTGGACGTCCTGATTGACTTTTCCTTCAGCCCAGTCCAGAATGAACTTCTGCACTAAGACTGTTTTTCCAATGCCAGCCACTCCCTTTGTCAGCACTGTTCTGATGGGTTTGGGTCGTCCAGATAAGGGTTTAAAGATGTCACTGCATTTCACTGGTCTGTCTTGTGCTGCTTCTCTCCTGGATGCTCTCTCTATCTGTCTGACCTCATGTTCATCATTGACCTCCCCTCTTCCCCCCTGTGTGATGTAGAGCTCGGTGTAGATCTCATGGAGGAGTCTGGCGTCTCCCTTATTTGGTACGCCCTCAATCAGTGGCTGAAACCTCTTCTGCAGATGAGACTTGTGAATTTTATTCATTGTTGAATTTGTTTGACCAAGTTGGAAACTGTGTAGGAAAATAAAAACAAATAATTACAGATTATTAAAAACACACATAGACAATAATTGATGGACCAGTGTGATTGGGATGTAGGTAGGGCTAATGTGATTAATGAGCTCTCCCCTCATGCTCCTTCCTCATGTGATTAATGCTGAAGTGACTTGCTTTATTATTTACTTTAAGTTTCATATTTCCTCTGTAGTCATTCTCTCTCAGTTTCACCACATTTCACCTGCTGATGCTGGGAGGGTTGCAGGAGTTCTGGAAGTCGCATCATTAGTACCTTTGACTTTGTCTATTCAGTGTTGCTATGTGCCTCATTCTCAAAAAAATTCTGAAGTTTCTTCTGAAATGTTTCTTACGGATTTTGAAAAAAACAACGTAAGAAAAACATATCCGCCGGATTCATGAACGCCTCAAAATGTGTTCTTACGCAGCAGAAGTGTTCTGAGCTGTGCTCCCCCGAAAGAGGTCTCTTACATTGCGTTCTCGTGCACCTGAATTTGCATACGTACATGCCCCGGCAGCTCCTCGAAAGCGAGTTATGTCAAACTGGAAAGTGAGCAGAGATCTAACTTCACCAGGCAGAGGTGGAGGTACTGTTGCAGGATGTAAATGTGTCCATTCATATTCCACAATGGCTATATCAACGCGTTTGAGTTCAGTGCTAATTTATTTATTTACTTACCAAAAAAATCACAATGCCTCGTCATGACTATAAATGTGAAACGTAATTGTTAATGATACAAATATTTCTCGTATTTATTATTATTGTAATTATTTTAATCCGGGGATGTCTGTAGAGTTGATGTGAACGCAATCACCGACGATTTCTCTCAAATTCATCCCTTAACACTTCTAACATGGAGTGGCCTAGTGGGGCATCTTGTGTTTTTTTTGAGGAGTCGCATTTGAGAAAACTCTGGTCTATTTACGACTGCTATTTCGCGTTCTGAAAGTCTTCTGAAGTTTAGAACAAATCCCAGATGAGAAAACTTTCATGAATGCCAAATGTGTTCATAAATCCACCAGAAGTGGAGTTCAGAAGAAATTCCTTCTTAAAGTAATTTGAATACTGCAGCAATGATCTTACTGTCCAGCAGAAGAGTCTCCTAGTCTTCTGACGTCTGATGGAGGCACCATGAACTCACTGGCAGAGACGGGCGAGTCTGACCTGGGATTAAAACACAGTGTGGAGTTTTTTAGCCTATATAATCCAGGTCTGAACACATACTGCTGATTCATGATGAACACACACTGACCATAGGACACACTGTAGATGTATATACTCTGAAACAGTATGATTGAAGCAGTCACAGCTCTTCTATGAAATTATTTATTAATTTAGCTGAAAGACAGTAGAGTGGATCTTTACAGGTTCATCAGTTTGTGTGCTCCTGTGAACCCATGATCTTAGTGTTGTTGGCACCTTTCTCTACCAGAGATACAGGACACACACACACACACACACACACACACACACACACACGTGTGCCCTCACACACACCATATCTCACTGTGTCATATTACTGTCATGTTAAATCACACAAAAGACAAAGTAAAACAATATATTCTGCTTTTTGGCCTCTAATCCAACCAATTAATAACAATATATTTCTTCTGGAGTTAAAACACAGTGTGGAGTTGTTAGCCAATATAATCCAGTACTGAGCCCATACTGATGATTCATGATGAACACACACTGATCATAGTATATAGGACATATTGTAAGTGTATTTACTCTGAAGCAGTATGCCGTGGCCTACTGGTTAGGGTTTCAGGCCGGAAACCTTAGGGTGGCCGGTTCGATCCCCGACCAGTAGGAAAAATGTTGGCGGGGGAAGTGGTAGACCACTGCTCTCCCATGCCCACATCCACAGCTGAAGTGCCCTTGAGCAAGGCACCTAACCCCCATCACTGCTCCCCGGGCGCCGCCAATGGCAGCCCACTGCTCCGGGTTAGTGTTACTTCACTTCACTGTGTGTGTGTGTGTGTGTGTGTCACTTCCCTGGATGGGTTAAATGCAGAGGCTAATTTCAGAGTGTGTGTGTCTACACCACCTCTGCCATAGAGAGGACTTTCACTTTCACTTGATGCAGTCACAGTTCTTCTATGAACTGATATATTCATTTAGCTGAAGAGAGTACAGTGGATCTTTACAGGTTCACCAGTTTGTGTGCTCCTGTGAACCCACGATCTTAGTGTTGATGGCACCTTTCTCTACCAGAGATACAGGAATGTAAACAGAGAGAAAGGCCTGTGAACTGATAACGTCGTCTTGATCACTATTCTTACATGGCCAGCACTTTTACTGTCTTTATTTCAAATCCTGTGGCTTGTGTGTGTGGTTAAGGCTTAGTGTTGCCACCTGTACCGATTTTACCAGGATTGTCCTTCTTTTTTGTACCCTGTCCCGGAAAATTTCAAAATTCTCCCGGGACACGGAATGTCCAGGTGTTTCATGGGCTTTGTCAACATGAACATTCCTCATCATAATTTTTTTTTTTCCTGAGGGTCCATACACTCAAATTATGCATTGTATCTCATTATGCTCAATGTCTCTCTCCTGCGCAGACTGCACGGCCACTAGGGGTGTGACGTAGCATAGCCAATCTCGCTTGCGCATTACGTAATTCAACTGATGCTTGCTATCGGAGGGTGTGTGAAAGAGGTTGAATCGCTACTGCACGTTACTGTAGGTTGTTCTGAATAGAAACAAAGTTGACATGGGAGGGGAGACTGAGGACGAGGATGTCACTATTGGAACTGACAGGCCAGTTAAAAAGAAAATTTAACGTAACACTTGTTTTAATTTCATTCATGATTACAAAATGTTCAGCAGACAAAGTTCTGTTGCCGAATTAACAGCTACTTATCAGGGCCGTGCACAGGAGTGTGCTAAGGTTGCTTGGGCAACTGCCCGTTTTAAAAGTGCCCCTCCGAGAAAAAAAATATATATATCTAATAATAATCTAGGGAAGGACGTGCACAGGATTTTTGCAAAAGGGGCAACACGTTAATTTTCAGGGACGTTGCTTGGGCAACTGCCCGTTTGCCCTCCTCGAGTAAAAGTGCCCCTCCGAGGAAAGTTCATTTTAATAGTTTAATAGTAAATTTAAATACCTGCAGAATTTCATGTAGACCTAGTTTTAAAAAATCGCCACCCTAAACATATCATAAAGTAGCCTTCTTCACTTCCAATTGATAAGCATATGGGCAACGAGAGAGAAAGTCAGTAGGGGGAGGGGGGGCATGCGCCCTCCTCTGTTTACTCTGTTACTGCACGCGACCGGCACCTGAGCCTGCACTTTCGCCCTTAAGAGACGGTCACGGTTGTTTTCTTCTGTGTCGATGAAAAAACTGCTTTAACGTTGTCAGAAAAGGTGAGTTTTAAGTTGCGGAAATGTATAACAAATGAACAATCATCATTATGTTTTATGAAATGAATTAAAACCTTCATAAATCGAGGCTCAGTTTGCCACGTTTAGCCTAAATAATCAGATGGCTAGTTTGCCTACCAGACAACCAGCCCGTTATCACATGCTAATGTTTTGGTAGGAAAACTCAGCTTCATGTCTGCTGATGGTCAGTTTATAACATTTCGTTTTAACTATAAGAATAAATGATGGAAATAATTCATCACGTAAATTAATTTATTCAAAATGGTTACATTTCGAAATCCTATTTTGGGTGTTGTTTAGTGTAGAGTGCAGAATTCTGAGAGAGGAGGACTGAGGACCAGGGACGTGCACAGGAGTGGGCTAAGGTTGCTCGGCAAATTTGCGATCAGATGACGGGGGCGTGTCCCTTAGACATCCAATCGACACGACAGAATTGTCTTTTGTGCAGATTGTATGAACTGAATATTTTAAACATAAAGCAATCTCATGAGTGGAATCAGCTTACCTAGTTCCTTAGATACTGGTGTGACGAACCATTATGTTCGTCCGCTTTCCTTGGTGTCCTGTGTTGTGCGAGTGTTGGTATGGTTGTCTGCATGGCTGTGTCTCGTCCCAGGTGCTGATTAGCCCAGGTTCCACCTGCGTGGGGGCGTGTCCACGTGCTACAAAAGACCGGCTCTACCGCACACCGGGAGAACGGACAAGCTGCAGCATACTTTGTTTAGCATGTTTAAACTTCATTAAATAAACACCCGTAACTTTGAGCTGTGGTTGTCTCGTTTCTTGTAACAATCCTGAGCCGGTTGTTACAAGTGGGGGTTCGTCCAAAACAGCCTATTATTATTTTGGTTACTTCGGAAACTTAGATCCGCCTTTTGCGCCTGTGTTTTTTCACTCATTAAGTAGCCTACTTGGTCTCGTTGAGGAGCTTTGGAGGAACTTGGTAACTTCTAATTACTAACTGATTGTTTCTGTGTTCTTCTCCTCCGCTATAACTTCTGAGCTTTTGTAAAGACCGTCACGTCAGTAACGTACATGAACCTTTTGTTGTTGGTTTCGTTTCGATACACATTTTCCGCGTTGGCATTTACGCCTAAATTATTTGTGTTTGCTACCAGATCTTTTGGTTTGATTGGCCTGTGGGCCTACAAGCATTTCTCATTTGTCTCTATTTTTCATTCATTGAAGTGAGCGTATAGCTGCGCTGTTCTCTTTCTAGGTAAGTGGCCTTTTGTATCTCAAACAAACGCTTTCCCTGTGAGGTATAAGTCGTTTAGTTTTTTTGCGAGTTAAATTGCTTTGCGTGTCTTCATTTTTCATAACGTCTTCGCAGTCACGGGGAACGTGGATAGAGCAGTGGTCTCGGGGGCACATTCCAAAGTTTGGCCTGTCTCAGATTGGGGCTTTTCGAACTTGTGGGCTATTGTTGTGTGCATTAAGTACCCGCCACGGCACCCGTGTGAAGCAAGGGTCTACGATTTATATAACTTGTGTTTTCATATAGGTGAAAAAACAATTGTTTGTGATTCATTTCGGCTATATCCTGCTGTGTCTAACATTTCACTTCCTCCTGTTTGGCGCTGGTGTGCGCGCTCTCTGCTTCGGTTGCGCGCTCTCTCTCTTGTGCGTGTGTGTGCGCGCGCGCTCTTGTTGGAGCGCTCTCTCTCTGCGAACATCTCTGATTCTCGCAAGTTTTGTCTTCCTGGTGCGAGTTTAACATCTTCTGTGAGTCTTGATTCATTGTTGGCTAAATTATCATTGTCCTATTGGTGTGTGTTGCTAACATGGCATCAGAGGGGTGCAGGTGGTCCTGTGCCATTCCCACATACTGTTTACCCACCTCCTGTATGTGGGGCGGCCTTTCAGCAGAAGGGAGCCTACTGCCCAGTTAGATTCAAGCAAGAGGTGTCATTACTGTCTGGGTAGTGGGCACTGGAAACCTGATTGCCCACTTTTTCCAGTTTAATGTCTTGTCTGTATACCTTTTATAACTTTTTGTGTCTTCTGCCGTTAGCCTCCCAGGGCCCGGGTTGGGCTGTTGTTGCAGAAGGGACAAGGGTTGAGTGGGTTAAAGATAAGTATAAAATGTATAATATGTAATGTTAAATAAGGTAAGATAAGGTAAGAGCGTGATGGTCACGTGGTGTTACTTGTGGGTGCTTATGGTTGTCACTATAGGCTGGCTATTCTGGCCATGATAATGTAGTAATTATGTATGCAGGTATGCATTCTGTGTGTTATTCTGTGTTATTATATGCATTGTGTGTTATTCTATGGATTCTGTGTGTTATTCTATGCATTGTGTGTGTTATTCTATGCATTCTGTGTGTTATTCTATGCATTCTGTGTGCTATTCTCTGCATTCTGTGCTTATTATTATTGTTGTTGTTGTACGTTGACCCGTTACGGTCAACTTTTCTAAGGGGGAGGGTGTGACGAACCCTTATGTTCGTCCGCTTTCCTTGGTGTCCTGTGTTGTGCGAGTGTTGGTATGGTTGTCTGCATGGCTGTGTCTCGTCCCAGGTGCTGATTAGCCCAGGTTCCACCTGCGTGGGGGCGTGTCCGCGTGCTACAAAAGACCTGCTCTACCGCACACCGGGAGAACGGACAAGCTGCAGCATACTTTGTTTAGCGTGTTTAAACTTCATTAAATAAACACCCGTAACTTTGAGCTGTGGTTGTCTCGTTTCTTGTAACAATCCTGAGCCGGTTGTTACACTGGTGTGTGCATTGCTTGTGCTTGCCTTCTCTACCTCTCAGCTAAACACATGAGGGATGACATTAGAGTTGCCTTTAACATACTTTGGCATCACATAGCCTCTTACGCTTAATACATCTGTCACATAGGCCTTCTTGATGCAATAATTATTTCTTACCTGGTCTTCCATTTATACTGTGTGTTTCCCTTTGCTGCAGCTATCGGTGACACTTGACAGGTAGCTGTAACAATGTCGCACACCATGATAAGTAGCAGGGACGTGTACAGAATTTTGAAGGCAGTTGCTCTGCCCTGGAAAAAAGGGGCAACACATTATTTTTTTGTCACAACCGCTGCCAAGCCCCGTCATCTGATCGCAAATTTTGCCAATATAATTTTAAACTCTCACTAACCGCCGTTGCCACGCCCCGTCATCTGATCGCAAATTTTGCCAATATAATTTTAAACTCTCACTAACCGCCGTTGCCACGCCCCGTCATCTGATCGCAAATTTTGCCAATATAATTTTAAACTCTCACTAACTGCCGCTGCCACGCCCCGTCATCTGATCGCAAATTTCGCCAACATAATTTTAAACTCTCACTAACCGTTGCTGTCACGCCCCTGTCCCCTGATGCCCACTCATGTGCATGTCCCAGCTAGTGTGATAATCTTACTGTCCAGTAGATGAGTGTCCTCCTGTGAAGTTGATTGGTCGATCATTGGACCGGTCACTGTTCATGGACCCACAGGTGGAAGTCGAGGAGTGTGACCTCCTGTTAAAGCTAGATCCCCCCATCCTAGAGAAGAAGAGGAAAACTTCCATCAGGACCACATTCCTCTCACTGCCCATCTCTACTTATCACACACACACACTCACACACACACACACACACACACACACGCACAGCATGAATCCTGGTGTGATAATCTTACTGTCCAGTAGATGAGTCTCCTCCTGTGAAGTTGATTGGTCGATCATTGGACCGGTCACTGTTCATGGACCCACAGGTGGGTGTAGGGGAGTGTGACCTCCTGTTAAAGCTAGATCCCCCCATCCTAGAGAAGAAGAGGAGAACTTCCATCAGGACCACATTCCTCTCACTGCCCATCTCTACTTATCACACACACACACTCACACACACACACACACACACTCACACACACACACACACACACACACACACACACACTCACACACACACTCACACATACACACACACACACACATGCACAGCATGAATCCTAGTGTGATAATCTTACTGTCCAGTAGATGAGTGTCCTCCTGTGAAGTTGATTGGTCGATCATTGGACCGGTCACTGTTCATGGACCCACAGGTGGAAGTCGAGGAGTGTGACCTCCTGTTAAAGCTAGATCCCCCCATCCTAGAGAAGAAGAGGAAAACTTCCATCAGGACCACATTCCTCTCACTGCTCATCTCTACTTATCACACACACACACTCTCACACACACTCACACATACACACACACACACACACACACATGCACAGCATGAATCCTAGTGTGATAATCTTACTGTCCAGTAGATGAGTCTCCTCCTGTGAAGTTGATTGGGCGATCATTGGACCGGTCACTCTTCATGGACCCACAGGTGGGTGTAGGGGAGTGTGACCTCCTGTTAAAGCTAGATCCCCCCAACCTAGAGAAGAAGAGGAGAACTTCCATCAGGAGAAGATTCCTCACACTGATAATATCTGCTAAACACACACACACCTCCATCATGAGAACATTCCTTTCAAAAAAAAAACTTTTGCTCTCTATCTTCTAGGTCCTGTTCGGCGTACAACTGAAGCTAAGTTAATTAATTTAGCTTGCGACGTGAGATAATATAGCTTGCTAAATGAGAACAGGCCAAACCGGTCTGGCGACGGGTGCTAATTTATTTAAACCTCAAGTTAATTTGTCCCAGGCTAAACTCATCAGCTAAATTGCGCGTGCACGTCCTGCTTTAAAAGGCAAGAAAGGTCGATCACCAAAACTAGGATTTTTTTAACAGTACAATAGTCTAAACTCAAAGAAAAAGACTTTTTTTTTTCCCCCCGCTAAGGCAGGATATGACCATGTACGCGTTATGAAGAATTCAAGACCATAATCATGTCAAAATCCAACACTGCCGCCGCTGCAACAGCAATATAAGAAACTATCGATAGGCTGTCTTATAAGCAATATCTTTTTAAGTGTCATATACATGACTGGTGCAGTGGGTAGAGCACATGGTTTGAATGTAGTAGATCGCTGGTTTGATTCCCCCTTCCCTCAGTACTAATTGTAGTTTTACATCTCCTTGTACATCGCTTTGAATAGAAGCGTCTGCTAAATGACTAAATGTAAATGCATTAATAAGAAATTCAAGATGTTGAAGCAATGAAAATATATTGTGTGTATTTCTTTCTTCTTATCATGCATCCACCTTAATCATTTTCTACAAAAATGATATGCTATGGTGTAGAAGACAGAGTACTTTATTCACTACTGTACAAAAACTAGACGTTTGCAATGAAGTAGGTAAAACAACTTTCACCAATAGCTCCGTAAGGGAGATGGGTTATGTGCTCAAATTTCCTGGGATCAAAGAAGACATTAGTGTTCATGTGCAAACTAAACATCACGTTTCAGAATTGCTGCTGTGATGTACAAGCACACTAATATATTTATTTCTACTTTGTATATTTATTTTCACACCATTTATATGTTATTTCGTCATGTCATCAATGGGGGGGGGGGGGGGGGGGGGGTAGTTAGAACACTGGCTGATTAAAAGTGAAGAGGTCATGAAGCGGGGGGACTCGAAAAGAGAATAAATTCCCGGAAGTATGTAGACCGGAAGAGGATGGAGACGAATGGCGTTTGGAGAGAGTTTTGCTGGAGAGTTGCAGCGTTTTGGGCCACAGGCTATTGGCAGAATACGGAGCCGTTGGCGTTCCTTTCTTAAAAGGTTTCCTTTCCCGACAGTAGTTTGTTTGGTGTAAAAATACAGAAATGTTTGCGACACTTACGAGCGTGAGACTATGCTTATTTTGAAAGACAATCTGAAGATATTACTTATACGTAATACTGCGCATGCAAGTTATTTCGGGTGTATCAACTGTACCCATGTCTCAACTGTACTAATATCACTGTCATATAATTATGAGTGCTTTGTTCTCCGCATCGCCGACATTACAAAAATGAAGGCTACCACTCGCAAAAAAGTGAAGACATTCAATGTTCGACTGTGTTTGCAATAATAAATTACTCGAGAAGGTCTTTTAAATTAATTATTCCTTGTCGGGTGGATCGGTAGCGCTCAGACAAGAACTCATCATGATGGAAAAATGGATCTTTGCGATCGCAAAGAACTCTTCCTAGCTAATCAAGCTATCTAATATGACTCCTTGTCATGGGATCCCTACTTTTGCCGTGGGTGTGGCAAGCTTAGCCAGCTAAACTTTGGTTAGCCTGCCCTGGAAAAGGTTAGTGCTAAGTGATATGTTACTATAGTAATTCATCAGAAGTTGCTTGGCCGAACCCGATAAAGAAGCGTTCTGTTTTTTTAGCCTGGAATCTAGCTCGCTAAGCAGTTTAGCGAGCTAGATTCCAGGCTAAAAAAACAGAACGCTTCTTTATCGGCGAACAGTACCCAGAACAGCTAACCCTCTGTGGCACTGTGAAAAATAACCAATGTACAATTACCCCTGCAACCATATTTATTTAATTCACCCTTACTGTATAACTGTCATACTCATACTGCATAGCATTGATTTATTCCTGCTCTTCCTGGACTCTCCACTTTGCACTATTGTATATATACTCCTTGTATACTTTTTCAGACTTCTTGGACTGCTGACCATTGCACTGTTGTATTGTTTTGTGTTGTGATGTATATTTTGTGTATTATGTGTAAGCACACTGAGAGCCACTGCACCAAGACAAATGCCTTGTTTGTGCAAACTTACTTGGCCAATAAAAGCTGATTCTGATTCGCTGCTGCTGTCTGCTAATCAAACACATAAACACATAAACATATAAACACCTAAACACAAACACACACACACAAGCGCGCACACACACACACACACACACACACACATACACACCAACACACACACACACACACACACACACGCACACACGCACACACACACACACACACACACACACACACACACACACACACACACACACACACACATACACACACACAGACACACACATACACAAACTCCTCCATCATGAAAACTTTCCTCTCACTGCTCCTGTCTGTTAATCTCACAACCATACACACACACACACACACACACACACACACACACACACACACACACACACTCACACACATGCACAGCACGAATCCTAGTGTGATAATCTTACTGTCCAGTTGAAGAGTCTCCTCCTGTGAAGTTGATTGGTCGATCATTGGACCGATCACTCTTCATGGACACACAGGTGGGGGTTGGGGAGGGTGGCCTCCTGTTAGATATATATCCCTCCATCCTAGAGAAGAAGAGGAGAACT
>NC_137920.1:508291-568291 GCF_963457725.1 Sprattus sprattus | reverse complement strand
TGCATTGTGCACGTACACTTTAAACCGCACACCGTTTTATGAGATATTGAACTTTGAACAGCAGAAGGAAAGCACCGTAGCCATAGTAACCTGACCAAAAGCCTCGTAGCCATGGTTACCTGACCACAGACCTTTTGCACAGGAAATCGTCTCTGTTAAGACGGTTTGTCTGTCGCCTTTAGGTATATGGAGTTAAATTACCCTGCATGTCATCGTATGCATGTATTGCCTAAATTCTTAAAGTATTTAACCCCTGCCAACTACATTCTCAAATAAGATCAATTCATGTATTAACAGGTGAGATTTGTTTGACACCACTCTTTTTTTGCTTCACAACATGAACATCATCAGTTTAGTCGTCATACATTCAGAGGGGGAGTGGAGCATGGAACATGATTTGGGGTAAATATCAACAAAAACACTTTCAAGAGCAGTGCAGAGTGATGCTAGCCTGGATACCAGCCTGAACTCCGCCCACAAAATTTTTGGTCCGGGAGATTCAGTCTGGAGTCGAGCTAGTTGGGAGGGTTTAAACGGCCCCGAAAAGGGATCTGACCATTCAAATTGTAAGGGCGGGCTTTATACGTTGATGGACAGACATAGATAGATTACCGGTATACATCGAACAAAGATGGCGCCGTCTCGGGAGCTTAGTGGGACATATTTGATATGATTTAAGGTATCTACACGACTTTTTTTATGTCTACATTGACTCGGTTAGTTGTGTATACGCAACACCAATGTTGCCTAGGATTGTAGGTCTTAACTTATGCACTCTAGACCATTATTGAAAGGTTATGCTAACAGCGTAGACAAAAAGAACATTAGAACTAATGGTAGCTTCTAGCCTTGAGTGCTAATTAAGTAACGTCTCAACAGATATTGACAGCGCATTCATTTTGAAAGAGGAACAGAGAAACGCGATCAAGGCATTTGTCGATTGAAAAGATGTTTTTGCCGTCCTTCCTACGGTATCAGGTAAAAGTTTAATCTATCAGATGGTAATAATACTACGTTGCTCTGATTGGTTCTAGGTATCCAATTCAGCGAAGAGGAATTTTCTTTCCTGGTTCGTTGAAACACGCCCCATAATCACAGCCCAGTGGTCCGGTCTCAGACTCATATTCTGACTAGAATTATGAGTATGACATCGTCAGGCTAGAGTGATGCCCTTACGTCAACAGGTTTGCCAACTTTCTTAGATATCTTGTAATTAATACCACTGCCTCTTGTATATGCTTGTCATAAAGTACATATTTTCTACAACAAGTGTCTGAAGTAGATTTAAATGTTAGTTGTCTTACTTTAGTTTCCAGTGTTGTAGACCCCAAGGTTCAGGACGTCTGTCATACCCTCACGAAAATGTCTGTGTGAGAGGAAACACACACACACACATTTTATACCAACAGTCAAGGGGAGTGGCTATTTGTTGACTCATACTTTCTCCTTTAACTGTTACGCCCCTCTACACCCCCACTGGCTTTGCAGTGGCAGTGAGTGTATATGAACCCCCTCAGACTTCTGTGGATGACTGTCACAGAGTTGGTGTTTGATTATCGTACAGGCCTCTCGGTACACAGCCTTTGAACTATTGACATTCTCTTCCACCATTGCCCCTCTCAGTGACGGTTCTCTATCTATGTGAGTGTTTGTGTTTGTGTGTGTGTGAGTGTGTGTGAGTGTGTGTGAGAGAGAGTGTGTGTGAGTGTGTGTGTGAGAGAGAGTGTGTGTGAGTGTGTGTGTCTCTTTATACTTGAGTGTGTGTGTGTATGTGCGGTGACGTTCTCCTCCACCATTTCCCCTCTCAGTGACGGTTCTCTATCTCTCTGTATGGTCATGTGGTGAGGGGGAGTGTGTGTGTGTGTGAGAGTGTATGTGTGTGTGTGTGTGTGTGTGTGTTTATGTGTGTTTATGTGTGTGTGTGTGTGTGTGTGGGGGGGGGTATTGTTCTCCTCCACCATTTCCCCTCTCAGTGACAGTTCTCTATCTGTGTTTGTGTGTGTGTGTGTGTGTGTGTGTGTGTGTGTGTCTGGTGCAAAACCTAGATTTCAGTGTTTCTAGACAGTCCCCCCCCCCCTTGTGGTGGTGTGATCCTCTGATCCTCTGTGGTGTTTGCAAGGTTAGCTCAAAGCTACACTGGTTTACTATAAGATCTGATGGCTACAGTGGTTAGCTCATAGCTACACTGGTTTACTATTAGATCTGATGGCTACAGTGCAGTGGTTAGCTCATAGCTACACTGGTTTACTATTAGATCTGATGGCTACAGTGGTTAGCTCAAAGCTACACTGATTGACTATAAGATCTGATGGCTGTAGTGGTTAGCTCAAAGCTACACTGATTTACTATAAGATCTGATGGCTACAGTGGTTAGCTCAAAGCTACACTGATTGACTATTAGATCTGATGGCTACAGTGGTAAACTCAAATCTACACTGATTTACTATAAGATCTGATGGCTACAGTGGTTAGCTCAAAGCTACACTGATTTACTATTAGATCTGATGGCTACAGTGGTTAGCTCAAAGCTACACTGGTTTACTATTAGATCTGATGGCTACAGTGCAGTGGTTAGCTCATAGCTACACTGGTTTACTATTAGATCTGATGGCTACAGTGGTTAGCTCAAAGCTACACTGATTTACTATTAGATCTGATGGCTACAGTGGTTAGCTCAAAGCTACACTGATTGACTATAAGATCTGATGGCTACAGTGGTTAGCTCAAAGCTACACTGGTTTACTATGAGATCTGATGGCTACAGTGGTTAGCTCAAAGCTACACTGGTTTACTATTAGATCTGATGGCTACAGTGGTTAGCTCAAAGCTACACTGGTTTACTATGAGATCTGATGGCTACAGTGGTTAGCTCAAAGCTACACTGGTTTACTATTAGATCTGATGGCTACAGTGGTTAGCTCAAAGCTACACTGGTTTACTATTAGATCTGATGGCTACAGTGGTTAGCTCAAAGATACACTGGTTTACTATTAGATCTGATGGCTACAGTGGTTAGCTCAAAGCTACACTGGTTTACTATTAGATCTGATGGCTACAGTGGTTAGCTCAAAGCTACACTGGTTTACTATTAGATCTGATGGCTACAGTGGTTAGCTCAAAGCTACACTGGTTTACTATTAGATCTGATGGCTACAGTGGTTAGCTCAAAGCTACACTGGTTTACTATTAGATCTGATGGCTACAGTGGTTAGCTCAAAGCTACACTGGTTTACTATTAGATCTGATGGCTACAGTGGTTAGCTCAAAGCTATACTGGTTTACTATTAGATCTGATGGCTACAGTGGTTAGCTCAAAGCTACACTGGTTTACTATTAGATCTGATGGCTACAATGCAGTGGTTAGCTCAAAGCTACACTGGTTTACTATAAGATCTGATGGCTACAGTGGTTAGCTCAAAGCTACACTGATTTACTATGAGATCTGATGGCTACAGTGGTTAGCTCAAAGCTACACTGGTTTACTATGAGATCTGATGGCTACAGTGGTTAGCTCAAAGCTACACTGGTTTACTATTAGATCTGATGGCTACAATGCAGTGGTTAGCTCAAAGCTACCCTGATTTACTATAAGATCTGATGGCTACAGTGGTTAGCTCAAAGCTACACTGGTTTACTATGAGATCTGATGGCTACAGTGGTTAGCTCAAAGCTACACTGGTTTACTATTAGATCTGATGGCTACAGTGGTTAGCTCAAAGCTACACTGGTTTACTATCGCTATGTTCCGTTTTCCCTACCTACCGTACCTACCGTACCTATACTTATACGCAGTACACAGTACAAACTCACTAGGTACGCAGATTCTCAGCAGGTGAGTGCTGTTCCAAATCTAATACTCCGTGGTGCACTTACCGGAAATTACGATCGCGACAAGCCCCGCGTTCGTCTTTTTCGAGCTGAGCGGCTCTGCCTGGGTACGCCTCTTCCGCTACGTTGACAAGATGGCGGCCGTTGAGAATGGACAGTGTACCCTGCTTCCACACTCAGCGTGTTGACCGTTATGAGTACAGATACGGGTCCTTTGGGTATACTTCTTTTCGACGCGGAAATGGGAAATCGGAAAACGGAACACCCTACATACTCACACTAAGGATGGTAGGTACGGTAGGTAGGGAAAACGGAACAGAGCGTATGAAATCTGATGGCTACAGTGGTTAGCTCAAAGCTACACTGGTTTACTATTAGATCTGATGGCTACAGTGGTTAGCTCAAAGCTACACTGGTTTACTATTAGATCTGATGGCTACAGTGGTTAGCTCAAAGCTACACTGGTTTACTATTAGATCTGATGGCTACAGTGGTTAGCTCAAAGATACACTGGTTTACTATTAGATCTGATGGCTACAGTGGTTAGCTCAAAGCTACACTGGTTTACTATTAGATCTGATGGCTACAATGCAGTGGTTAGCTCAAAGCTACCCTGATTTACTATAAGATCTGATGGCTACAGTGGTTAGCTCAAAGCTACACTGGTTTACTATGAGATCTGATGGCTACAGTGGTTAGCTCAAAGCTACACTGGTTTACTATTAGATCTGATGGCTACAGTGGTTAGCTCAAAGCTACACTGGTTTACTATGAGATCTGATGGCTACAGTGGTTAGCTCAAAGCTACACTGGTTTACTATTAGATCTGATGGCTACAGTGGTTAGCTCAAAGCTACACTGGTTTACTATTTGATCTGATGGCTACAGTGGTTAGCTCAAAGCTATACTGGTTTACTATTAGATCTTATGGCTACAGTGGTTAGCTCAAAGCTACACTAATTTACTATTAGATCTGATGGCTACAATGCAGTGGTTAGCTCAAAGCTACACTGGTTTACTATTAGATCTGATGGCTACAGTAGTTAGCTCAAAGCTACACTGGTTTACTATTAGATCTGATGGCTACAATGCAGTGGTTAGCTCAAAGCTACCCTGATTTACTATAAGATCTGATGGCTACAGTGGTTAGCTCAAAGATACACTGATTTACTATCAGATCTGATGGCTACAGTGGTTAGCTCAAAGCTACACTGATTTACTATAAGTTCTGATGGCTACAGTGGTTAGCTCGAAGCTACACTGATTTACTATAAGATTTGATGGCTACAGTGGTTAGCTCAAAGCTAAACTGATTTACTATTAAATCTGATGGCTACAGTGAAGTGGTTAGCTCAAAGCTACACTGATTTACTATCAGATCTGATGGCTACAGTGGTTAGCTCAAAGCTACACTGATTTACTATAAGTTCTGATGGCTACAGTGGTTAGCTCGAAGCTACACTGATTTACTATAAGATTTGATGGCTACAGTGGTTAGCTCAAAGCTAAACTGATTTACTATTAAATCTGATGGCTACAGTGAAGTGGTTAGCTCAAAGCTACACTGATTTACTATCAGATCTGATGGCTACAGTGGTTAGCTCAAAGCTACACTGATTTACTATAAGATCTGATGGCTACAATGGTAGCTCAAAGCTACACTGATTGACTATAAGATCTGATGGCTACAGTGGTTAACTTAAAGCTACACTGATTGACTATAAGATCTGATGGCTACAGTGGTTAACTTAAAGCTACACTGATTGACTATCATCATCTGATGGCTACAGTGGTTAGCTCAAAGCTACACTGATTGACTATAAGATCTGATGGCTACAGTGGTTAGCTCAAAGCAACACTGATTTACTATCGCTTGGGTGCGTGCGTGCATGTGTGTGTGTTGATGTGGGTGTGGCTCTTCACCTCAGAAGACACATACAACCAGTCAAAACACAAAACACACACTCTGCGTAGAAGAATTATTTTAAAACACATTTGTTTTTTATTTTTGGCGTACAGAACAAACCATAATAACAATTACAATAATCAAGCTATAATTAAAAAAACATCTTTGCAATATCTCACTGACGATATGGAGCGCACATATTTTGGAACACATGCTGATTGACAGATCTATACAAAAAACGATCACAGTTGAAGAAAAATACAAGACAATGCAAGTATTGAAATGAAACTACTCAGCATCAATGTCAATACTGTAACTACTCTCTGGTGTGCATCACAGCCATAAGATGGAGCTTTCTCCCATCTCCTCTCTGATTCAGAACAACATTTTTTTGGATTTGGTTTTGTCAAATACAGTGGGAAATATGCCCTGGTGTGCATGATCTGTTCAGAGAACATACCCTCAATGTTCTTGTGCTGAAACCATCACCAATCATCACTTAGAGATGTCACACCAGTGCGTACGCTGTCAATGATGGTCCATTTCTGATTGTATTGATCCCATTTATTGATTACCCATCTATCTACCCACATATGAACTGGACAGTGACATCATGTAACCTCATGTGATCTGGCACAGGGTAATGGTAGAGTCCTCATAAACAGCAAACCCTGCATAGAGGGGCTCAGTAAATGTGTTTTTGTAGGTGTACAGGTGTGTGAGTGTGTCAGAGCAGGCCCTGTAGAAGGACAGAGTGCCGACCTCACGGTCCAGATACACTCCCACTCTCCTGGAGCAAGACGGGGGAACAAGTATGTCATAGGTGTTATTACAGTGCTTGACACAATAACTTTCACCATGACAACAAAGACTCCAAGACTTCTGATTATACCCAAGCACACATGCATGGAGGTCCCCCCCCCTTTGGATACTTGAAAAGACCACTCCTATAGAAGCTCCTGTCATTCCACTCCACTCACACTCCCAGTAGCAGCGTCCAGTCAAAGGCTCTCTACTCAGCACCTGACAGCACCGTTGAAATCTGTCTGGGTGATCAGGATATGGCTGATGAATATCCACACGGGTTGCCTTTCTGTTCCCCTCAGACAGGGCGACAAGTGTGTGTGCCGTGTTTGGGTCCAGAGTGAGCTCACGGGCATCTGCACACAAAACAACATAATAGTGGACATACTTCATATATGCACTGTAAAAAAACTGCCATCGTTTTCACAGGAAAATTCTGGCATCTGAGTTGCCAGAGCAATCCTTTAAAGAATACATCCACCTGTAAATCTCTTTACATAGCAGCATGTACATTTAACATTTTAAACCTGTATATTCAATATGGATTTGAGCAGTATTTACGTCACTGTTATGTTATATTGGACAAGTATATACAGCATATATACAGCATGTCTGATCACTCACTTCCCAACCCCCCCCCCCCCCCATCTGTATCTGCCACACCAATCACAGAAACGAATCACACACACTAAACACAGACATTGATCACACACACTTATCACACACCACCAATCAAATCTGTATCTGCTGTGACTAATTCTGCTTTTCTTTACATTACAGCAACCCTTTCCCATTTTTCACAGAGATGATGTCTCAATGAGACAGATGAAACACCGCAAAACAAACATATACAAAACACACACACACACACACACACACACACACACACACACACACACACACACACACACACACATTTACAGAAAGGAATTATGTGTTTCTTACATTTTCTGAGTCCTGTTTTGAGCCAGCCCTGTGAACTGTGATGAACACTGTAGTAAGGACAAAACAAACAAAATATAAACAAGCTTTAATATAAGCTTAACATTTTTTTAAGGACAAGACAAGGAGACCTGTTCAATAATATTATAGATTTAGTATATACAGACACACACACACACACACACACAAACACACCCAGGTGAAGCACAATACATTCTTCACATCTTGTGGATGTATCTTGGGATTGGGATTGGTGAATACCCATTTAGTATGCACATACACACACGCACGCGCATGCACATGCACACACACACACACACACACACACACACACACACACACACACACACACACACACACACACACACACACACACACACACACACACACACAAACACACACATATTCATACATATCCACACACACCCTAACACACACTAACACACACACACACATGCACACACACACATGCAAACACACACATATTCAGAAATATCCACACACACACTAACACACACTAACACACATACACACACTCACACACACACACACACACACACACACACACAAACAAACACACACACACACACACACACACACACACACACCCACACACACACTCACTCACACTTAAATACACACATACACACAACCCATACTCAAAGCTTCAGCCCCTACAACAATCCCTTTGCATTCATGATGTAGCTGAATTACTGAAACTATACATTTTTCTCTGATAGTTGTTAACCAATCAGAATTGTGTTTATTGCCAATTATGGACTGGAAAAACTATGACATCATTGTGATGTAGTCTAGGTTTTTCCTCCTTCATAGACACAACATGAATCAGTAAGATTGAAAGACCAGAACATCAGTTTGGGGTAACAGAACTATTTCTTGTAATTGCAATCTCTTAGGGGCAACTGAAACTTACATGAGCCTGAAAAATCTCCCCCATTCAAATGGCAGGGACCCTTCCTCTGAATCGTGTATGTGATTGTAGCTCAGATCTAGGTCTTTCAAACTGGAGTTTGATTTGAGAGCATCGGCTAAAAAATCACAACCTGTTTTTGAGATGAGACAACCAGACAGCCTGAAAGGGAGAGAAAGGGATGGAGGGAGGGATAGAAAGAGAGACAGAAAGAGAGAGAGAGAGACAGAGAGGGAGGAAGAGACAGAGAGAGGGAGGGAGCATTCAGCAACAATAACAACAATAAGCATTCACTGATATGAATTCAAAAACATTTAAAAAACTGAATGGGCTGGCATTGCACACTGGTGCTTCAGCAGATAGATACAACATATGGATTCTGTCTGAAATATGTAATTTAAAGGACAATTATGTTTTGGTAGAACATTTAGCATTTTGGTCAGAGGGAACACAATGTCAAGTCCTGTCCTGTTAAATAGTTTATGTTTCCCCTGTGTTGTCATATGTATGTTCTATGTTGTGTTGCCTACTCATCTCTCCTCTAGTTTCAGACACGTCATACCCTACCTGTGTGTGTGTGGCCCGCCTTGTTGATTGTCTGCCCCGCCTTGATTGTTTTCACCTGTCTCTCATCACCTTGTGTATAGTCTGTGTGTTCCTGTCTACTCGTTGCCAGTTCATCTTAGTTTCTCTCTATGTCTCTAGCATTCCAGCGATTCTCCGTGTTGATTGATCTCTCATTGCCGACCTTTGCCTGTTTAACGGATTACGCCTCTGCCTCTTCCCTTTCTGGACACTCTGCCCATCTTGGACTGCCTGCTAGTGTACTGACTACTCTGCCTGCTAAACGGATTATGTCTCTGCCTTCCCCTTTCTGGAAACCCTGCACCATCATCGACTGCCTGCCTGTGTACCGACCCTGGACCGAACTGACAAGGAACTCTCCCGCTGCCTATTCATATTGGAATCTGTTTACTTGTGTATGGCCTATTTGTGTGCTGAACACAATACAGTAAAATATTTCAATTGCACTTACCTTTGTCTCACAATCTCTAAAGCATCTCTTAAGCATCTCTAAAAATGTTGCCACCTGGAACCCTCCCCACTTATATAAGGATAAAATACAATCACTTTTAAAAGTTCTGATCAATCATGTGCCATACTTAAGTGTCTCCAGTTTGCACGTCTTCTGCTGTATTGCCCCAGACAGCTCCTTAACTCCACAATCCTTAAGATCATTGTTGCTCATGTCCAATTCTGTCAACTGTGAGTTTGTTGACTGGAAAGATAAGGCCAGACTGCTGCAGGCCCCCCTTGTAAGGTTGCAGGAAGCAAGCCTGTCATGTCATACAAATTCAAGATCCTTACGTTTCTCACAGATTTGAACAATCACTTTAACAAACAGCATATTTGTGTTTGTCAGAACAGAGTTAGTTAACAATCTGTAGAGAGTTTTCCAGAATACATTGAAGGGATTTGAGATTGTATAGTTTATAAGGATATGCAATAGTCAATAATGCAATGTATCTTATACCTAGTTATATTTGTCACTTTTATTTGGGTTTAACTAGCATGTAAACATTCCTGGGTGAAAATACTTTGGGTTGACATGAGGAGTGAGGTGTATCCAAGGCCTATTTGAATAGACGGTAACACCCCTAAACTCAGCATTTAAGAGCAAATCCTACAATGGATAGAGCAGATGTGCTGAGGTGAAGCACTGTGAGGGAGTTTGAATCTTCAAGTCTCTGTCTCACAGTGGCCACCCATTGTTCAAGAATAAACCTGGATCCATGACTGACACAAATCCAAAACTGAGTCTCCAATATATGGTATTAAAATGAAACACTATTAACAGTTACAATTTTCCTGAGAAAACATGCAAATAGACTGGGCTCAGGAAAGAGGTACACCATGTGTGGGAGGACCTGTGAATAAATGTTCACACAGGAGGATGGGTGTATTTGCTACCAACTAAATATTTATGTCAGTAAGTTACCAACTATATATCTCAATAGACAGGGTGTGTATTTCAGTAAGTTACTAACTGTATATCTCCACCAACAGGTTCTAATAAACAGAAAGATAGGTGTATTTGCTACCAACTACATATTTATGTCAGCAATTTACCAACTACGTTTATATATCCACAGACAGACTAACCTTAATGTCTCCAGTCTGCAGTTAGAGTGGGTCAGTCCAACAGACAACAGCTCAACTCCACAATCCTTTAGGGAATTCAAACTCAGGTCCAGCTTTCTCAGATGTGAAGTTTCTGATTGGATGAGAGATGATATAATGCTACAGGACTCTTCAGTTAGACCACATCCAACCAATCTGCAATGAAAAAACAGATATAATGAAGAGAACAATCAATAATCATGAAGACCACACTAGCCAATGACCTAAGAAATGCTGGAGTGTAGGCAACAATGTACCAAATAACAAGCCATTCATGACTTATGTAATCTATGTTAATCTCTCCCTTGGGTGTGTGTGTGTTCCCTGTAGAATGAGCATGTGTGTGTCTGTGCGTGTGTGTGTTCCCTGTGTAGGTGGAACGCTTGTGTGCGCGTGTGTGTGTCTCTCCCTTGTGTGTGTGTCTGTGTGTGTGTTTCACTGTAGGTGGAGTGTGTGTGTGTGTGTTCCCTGTGTATGTGTGTCACGTGTGTGTGTCTCTGTGTTCCCTGTGTGTGTGTGTGTGTGTGTGTTCCCTGTAGTTGGAGTGTGTGTGTTCCCTGTGTGTGTGTGTGTGTGTATTTGTTCCCTGTAGATGGAGTGTGTGTGTGTGTCTTTCTCCCTGTAGGTGATGCTTGGTGTTGTGAGGGTTCATCCTTTATCAAAACCGCCTCGTTTGAAAACAGTGCTCTCTCGCTTCATTATCAACCTTCTGTGTGTGTTCCCTGTAGGTGGAGTGTTCGTGTGTGTGTGTGTGTGTGTGTGTGTGTTTATGTGTGTGAGTGTGTGTGTCTACCCTGTGTGTGTGTGTGTGTGTGTGTTTTTGTATTCCCTTTAGGTGGAGCGTTAATGTGTGTGTGTGTGTGTGTGTGTGTGTGTGTGTGTGTGTTCGCTGTAGGTGGAGTGTGTGTGTGTGTGTGTGTGTGTGTGTGCGTGTGTTTGTCAGGCAGAAGTAGCCTGGTGACACCAGCCTATGTATTTCCGCCTGAATTGATTTCAAGCTCATACTCAGTCTGGCCCAACCCCATTGACAATCGTCTCCAGAACTCAAAATTTTGTAGGACCAATCAGCGAACAGTTCAGAGCTGTGACGCAAAACTTGCCTTGGAGGAAAAGACACGAAAAGCTATCGGAAAAGTTGTCTCAACTCTCGAGAACATCGGAAAATTAAAAGGAGAACAAGAGTATTTTCTTGTAAGTTTTATGATTGGAAAGGACGTCGTAGCTCTTCTCCCAACTGGCTTTGGGAAGAGTTTAATCTACCGAATGCTTACTAAACGTTGCTGATTGGTTAAGGGAACTCCAATGATTTTAAACCTCAAGATAAGCACCCGCCCATCTCGGAAACCAAAATGCATTGGGTTGGCCCAGACTGAAAGACGGAATGAAATGGAGTCACAGGCTGGTAATGGCCAGGCTAAGGCAGAAGCACTACAGCCTTCACTTTAGGTTTCAAGTTTTATTTGTTTGTTACCCCCACAGAGGGATTAGTATGCAAAAGTTTTGACTTATTTCTGCATTGGCAGTTGCATATTTTTAGCTGCTCAAACCCAACTAAGAGAGAATCAAATAAATATAATTATTAAAGAATAAAAGAATGTAATTATTATAAAAGGCCCTTCCTTTTTGTTCTGGTCTTTGGTTGTAACCACCATATTGCGAGCCAACTACGTTTCTGAAACGTCATCAATGCTTTACAATCATCATGCTGTCTTTTTCACTCAGCTGTAATTATGTTTTCAAAGTATTATGATGTGGTAACTTCCATTTGGTACATGTTTTTTTTTTTTTTAAGTAGCCTTTGTTTTGGAGCATTATTTTACATTGAAACTGTGATTATGAGTTAATACATTGCATTTTATAATTGATGTTTTTTATTCTAAATTTTACTGCCATAACCAAATTCTCTGGGCTCTTGTGACATTATCTGATCGGGCTAGTAGCAAATATTCATTTATAATCATAACAAAATGTACACCTTGTCAGAATGGTCTTAAATGAACTGTTTGCTTATAATTTGTTAGGTGGTTGTAGGGCTGAGAAAACATTAGGTGGCTTGAGTGCTAGATGACTTCAAGACATAACACTAACCTCAGTGTCTCCAGTTTGCAGTTAGAGTGGGTCAGTCCAGCAGAGAGCACCTCCAATCCTTGATCCCACAGGGCATTAGAGCTCAGGTTCAGCTCTTTCAGTGCATTTTGTGACTGGAGATTAGATGATATCACACCACAGGAATATCCACCGAGACCACAGCCATCCAGTCTGCAGTGAGACAACATAGACATAGATATATCACCTTGTGATTTTAACTCATCTACAGAGCATGATGACTGGCTAGATTAGCCCCTAGCAAGTTAGCTGCCTAATGAGAATGATGAAGACAAGCTAAACTGTCCTAATCTGTCCCTACGTCCCTTAACCCTGTAACAGTAACCCTATTGGTACAGTAATCTGGTCTTGCCTGTATCATGTGTTTACCACCGGATGTCTGTTTACTTACTATGTCCAGCGACCAAATGCTGGCTGTGTATAACCCCTGTTGCTTCCTTTCCCCTTCTGCCACACAACCCTTCCCACCTTCCTGTCTCCACCCGGCCGACTTCAAGCAGATGGGTCCCCCCTTATGTGCCGTGGTTCTGCCTAAGGTTTCTTCCTGCCTAACAGGGAGTTTTTCCTTGCCCCTGTTGCCATTGTGCATGCACTAAGGGGGTTTAGGCTCTGGGCTCTGTTAAGCGCCTAGAGGCAATTGTATTGTTATGGCGCTATACAAATAAAATTGAATTGAATTAAACTAGCCCCTAGCTAGTTAGCAACCCAGTGAAATAAAGAAGGTCATTTTTACAGAATAAAGGAGTTTTTATCAAGGAAGTATATAACTCATCATTACTCTATCGCCATTCCATACTCTGTGGACAGCACTTGATTTTTCATCCTTCAGACAGTGACCCAAAGCAAATAATGCAAGATCTTTTTATGGGGGAAACGGGAACCAAACCATTCAGCAAGATTGTATGTCTAGTTTTGAACAAAATATCAAATCAACACAAGGTGAACCACCGCCATTGATCACTTACCGAGCCTTTCTGCAACCCCTCAGCACGATGAGCAGTCTTTCACGGCCGTCGCTGGAGGTCCTGTACATTGTCAGATTGAACTCCTCCAGTACTTCCTCTGACATCAGAAGCATGTAGGCCAGTGATGAACACTGGACTGGATTGAGCTCTTGTCCAGTTTTCACATATGTTTCTATTTCATTATGAAGTGAGTTGTCCTTCATTTCAAGCAAACAGAGCAACAGATTCTGGCATCTCTCAACAGAGTGGCTACCTTTGCTTAGAGTCTCCTTGATGAAGGTGATGGTTTTGTTGATGCTGGCTGAGCTTTCCTTTACCTTTGCTAGTAGGCCTTGTAGGAGTTCCTGATTGGACTCTAGTGAGATTCCCAAAAGGAAGCGCAGGAAAAGATCCAAGTGTCCAGTCTTACTCTGTAAAGATTTGTCCACAGCTGCACTTAACCAAGCATGCATTGGCATCTCGGCATCAGACTCATTCTTGTCTTCATGAGTGGCTTTGGTCTCCCTCTTGAAAAAAGACTTAAGATTTGAAATCATGAAGAATAATTTAGTTTTCCTTGGGCTCTTTTTCATATCCTCTGGCAAGGATGTTTGACCTTTTTCATAGGTGAAAACACTCCTCTGCACAGGTGAGGGCTCCAAGGCATTGTGGTTCTTACTCACAAAAGTATGAAACACATAGAGAGCAGCCAGAAACTCCTGAACACTCAGGTGCACAAAGCAGAAGAATGTTTTTGTGTAGAAAGTGTGGTCTTTCCTGAATATCTCTGTGCACATCTCAGAGTATTCTTCAATTTCACAGTCCTCAATGCCACTCTCTCGAATATCCTGTCTGCTAAACAAGATGTTCCCCTTTTCCAGCTGTTTGAATGCCAGTTCAGACAGTTTCAATATGGACTCTTTATGTCTCCTCATGAGCTCGTGTCTGTCTGTTTCACTTCGCCCATAACACCTCTGGTTCTTCCTGTTGGTCTGTATGAGTAGGAAGTGGATGAACAGTTCAGTCATGCTTTTTGGAATCCTGGTGTTGCAATACGGAGTCACTATTTCCTGAAGCACACAGGCAAGGATCCAACAGAAGACTGGTATGTGGCACATGATGTAGAGGCTCCTTCTTGTCTTGATTTGTGAAATTATTTCGTAATCATAGCTGCCAACAAATCTCTTGCTGAAGTACTCATCCTTTTGGGTGTCGTTGAATCCTCTTATTTCTGTCCACTTGTCTATGTAACGGGAGGGAATCTGATTTACTGCCACAGGCCGTGATGTGATCCAGATGAGAGAAGACCGGAACAGATGCCCTTGAATGATGTTTGTTAGCAGTACTCCCACAGATGATTTCTTTTTCAAATCAAGCAGCTTTTGATTAAATTTGAAATTTAACTTTAGTTTGCTTTCATCTAGGCCATCAAAGATAAACAAAATCCTTGAATCCTTATACATCTGAACATCATTCAGCTCTTCCAGTTCAGGGTGGAAAGACTGCAGTAGTGTGAGAAGGCTGCAGTCATCCGTTTCAAGTAGGTTCAATTCTCGGAAAGGAAGCACAAAGACAAAATCGATGTCCTGATTGGCCCTTCCTTCAGCCCAGTCTAGACAGAACTTCTGTACAGACACTGATTTCCCAATACCAGCGATGCCAGTGGTCATCACTGTTCTGACTTTAATTCCAGGTGAGGATTTCATAATGTCATTGCAGCTGATTATAATGTCTTTTTCTTTCTGACGTTTGGTCTGCATCTCAATGTGCCGAACTTCATGCTGAGTATTAACCTCTTCACTCAATCCCTCTGTGACGTGGAGTTCTGTGTAGACCTTATCCAGCTGGACTTTGTTCTCCTCAGGCCCTTCAAAGATGCTTGTAAATTTGTTCTTCAGTTCATTCTTCAGTTGTGCACTCACGCGTTGGATGGCATATTCTGTTTTCGACAAACAGATGTTTTTTTTATTAATATTTATTTTGTATATGTTACAAATATTTTATTTTATTCTGTTCAAATAATTAAAAAGGATGTCTCAGATAGAAGCTGAAGCCCAAAATGGGGAAATCAAATTGACAACATGAACACGAAAGTTTTCCTGCCTTAGTAGAGACTGAAGCAGTGAGATTCAGATTGTAATGAACCCCTTATCAGACTGATGCCCCCTCTATCAATATTCATCAATATGTTAGGTTAGGTCTCAGTTGATACAGATCAGGGGCCGTATTCACAAAGCCTTTTATCTTACCACTAGGAGTGCTCCTAACTCGCGCTAAAACCTTTTACGTAGGAGTAATTTCTTAAAAGTGATTCACAACGGCTCTGAGACCTACTCATACTAAGGATAATACCAACTCCTAAGCTTAAGATAAAACCACCGTTGCTATTTATGACGTCGACTCTCATGCACGAGTTTAGAAGGGGTGAGGACGGTGATTGGTTGTTGACAGGCTCTCTCATTAAAAACTCATTCGTGACGTCCCTCTAACAATCCCACTATATCAACTGAAAATAAGAGAATAACCTAGGCTTCACATTAAGTCATATTAAATAGTTATGGACAGTGCAGTTAGCAGAATGCACACGCATGATGACAAGTTTGTGCATCCAACGGGAATGACACTTTGCACGTTAAGAGAAATAAAAAACGATCAATATAAATTATGGCAATTGCATGTAATCAAGGCAGTAATAATTAAAGCACCCAGCAAACTGTTAGGCTATTATTTTTCCAGCCCTTGACCACTTCAAATATCAGCACATACGGCCCTTCAAGCGAAACGAACGTGAAACGTATAGCGAAAGCCTACTGGTCCCAGGACCAATAGCCACTGTCACCCCAGCGGCATCCAGCTGGTAAATTCTTAAAAAACTGCTGCAGACCGCTCTCCGTTGAAATGCACGAGTCGAAAACGTCCTCATCTTTTGATGGGGCAATTATTGTAATGTGTGGACATTCACTGGACATTCCTGCGATCGCCATGGAATTTACTTTGATCTTGTGTAATTGGCGATTGTCCAAAGGGCAAAGGCAACTGGATAAACTGTTGGATGATGTGGGGTCTACAGTGCGTTGATAGTTTGATGAATTAAACGGCTGACTGATTCCCAGTGTCGCCTTCACGGTTTAAGCAATGTCTTTTATCAATTCCAAGTCGGCTGCAGCCATCTTACGATTTTTTGTGAATAGGCCTTAGTGATTTAGGAGTCCTCATGAGGAGTTTTAAGCTGTCCTAGACTTAGGTGCTACTTTTAGGGATAAAATATTTTGTGAATTGCTCTTAGTAAAAAAAATTAGGAGTCCTACATTTAAGACTGACACGCCCATTATTTTTAGGAGTTTCTCCTAAATTCGCCACTTATGACCTACTTTTAGCCCTAAGATTCTTTGTGAATACGGCCCCAGATCTATACAAAATCATATGTAATATGTAGATCTCAGTTGATACAGATCTATACAAATCAATATGTTATATGTGGATCTCAGTTGATACAGATACAGAATAGTAACTCTATTGACTTACCAGAAACTTTGCCCTTGTTGGCTGATACTCTGGAAACACTGTTGGGAAATCAGATGGAATATCACTTAATCTTTGTAATAAGGTGAACGATAATTAATTAGCTGAAAGATGATTAATGAGGTGAACGATAATGCATCATTTGTGAAAATCCCCCAGACGTATTCAGTGAGTAGGTATATAATGAGTTTAATATAGACTGTATATAGTACCATACATTTAACAAAGTATATAGTATAATAAGTTAAATATAGATCGACATCTCTCGTGTAGTTTTCTTCAACTCTCTCTTTCTATTAGCTACCCTTCTTCAACTCTCTCGCTCTCTATAGGCTGCCCATGTACCCTAAATGCACAGCTATTTACCTCTTTTTCAACTCTCTCTCAAGTCTGTCTGCGAGGTCATGGTCGTTCATCTTCTTCAGAATTTGCAGAGTGATCTTGAGGGAGCCATCACTGCCATAGGTCTCCCTTATCTTGCTGGTAACATCTGTGGCATCAGCATTCTCCAGATCTCTTCTGGGAATGCGCTGAAAGCCTTCTAATGTCTCATCGGTCAGGAAAAGCTTGAACTTCTTCAACTCTTTAGTAGTTAAGTCTTCAAGAGTGTGAAGGATCTGTTCCATGTTGGACTCCTGAAATATAATCAGATTATGAATTTATTTGGTATTATTACGACCAACATCACACATCAATTGGTTTATAGAGTAGGCCTACTGTATATCTTATAATATAAAGAATGGATACGAAGACTCTTTTCTCATTGGTCAAGGGGAATAATCATTGATTGTGACTCTATTCTCATTGGCCAAAGGGTATAATCACTGATTGTGACTCTTCTCTTATTGGTCACAGGTAATAATCACTCATTGTAACTCCTTTCTCATCGACCACAGATAAGATTGTCAGTTTAATGGCGGTCATGCAAAGGACTGTTGGGGCACTACGGTGGTTTTGTTCTTTGATTTCTGAATGACAGACAAATACAAAAATCGTTGATACATTCTCTTTTTCTTTATCACAACCATTTTCAATACATGGAAATCACAGCAAAATGAACAGGTGCACTAATAATCTTAATTACAATGCACATGTAACCTTCACATTTTAGTTTTGGAGCAACATAGCTGAATGAAAGACAAATACAATTGATATGTATGTGATTGCATATGATGTGTGTGACGTATTGCACCCTGTATGGTTACAACGCACCTGCGCCTGGCTATGTAATGAGATTCACCTGCCTGCCTGATGATTGAAGTAAAGAGAGCGACACGCTCAAGTTAACTAGAACTATGTGTCTGTGCCTTGTTCTTAAATGTTGAATGTGTGTGTATATAGTAATAGGAACATACACAACAACAATAATTGTCGATGCATGCAGGACCTGGACAAGTAAAATAAAACAGTTTAAAATACATTGGTTTCAATACGACAGCAATGTTAGCTAGGTAGCAAGTGGAACATGGGGAATAGATCGTTTATCTAGAATGTGTGTATAGAATGAGTAGGCTAAAAAGCGCTCTGAAACAAAATGCAAAAACAGAAAAATGAAACTGCAAATGTGGCAATGCAGAGCGCACATTACAGCAACGGAACACAACTTGTCTCCAGAAATGGTTGTTGTGATTACTATTAGAATTATATTATAATTGTTTTTTTTTTTAAATACCGTTTTACCTTGAAATGTTGTGGATGAAAGTGGAAAAGTTTTAGGACAAAGTAAATGCTCATCAAACAGGGCCCTTACACACACACACTCTCTCTCTCTCTCCCTCTCTCTCTCTCTTTCTCTCTCTGTTTTATTTGAGAGTGTATCAATCTGTAAAAACAAAAGATGGGACATCCTACTCACTGATATTTTGACGTAGTGTAGAGAGGACATGCAGGCCTGTCAATCACATACAAAGCTAGACAAGCCTTGGCAGTATGATGTTCATCGCGATTTAACAGCAGAAACATCTTTAGTTTATTTCTAATGAACCCATGTCATAGTTTGTCTATAACTAATAAGATGCCCTTTCATACACAGTGCATGTTACCACCACTGACACACTGATTTTTTATTATCAACAATCAGGTGTCGATGATGGCCTACACAATTATTTAAACAGTTTATGCAAATATTTTAGTAACTAATATGAGTAATGCAAATATTTTTGTACCTTGTACTTTTATGTTTTTGTTTGTTAGTATAGGCCTATTGGCACCTGAATTAAATATAAACAATTCTGCATTTTAGGTCAATTACAAAATTTAAAATGAATTAAAACTCTCAGTGTTGTCAAACTTGAACTGAATGCCTCATCATTAAGGCTGAAAGTGAGCTCTTTCCCTCTTGACAGGATCCTCTCAAGCCTTTCGGACCATTGCAGAGGAGGTCTATGCAATCCAATCTAGCCTATTTGCAATGAATTTAAAAATGCAGTTGCTGGTTTATAGAAAAAGGGAATGGGAATTTGTAATGTACTTGCTGATCTCGCTGTGGGCTTATCATTTCAGTCATCCAGTGGTCCAATTTCGGAAACTCTGAGTTTGTTACGGAAATACTCAAATGCAGGCAACAATGCAGGGTTGCCATGGTGATGGCGCGGCTGTGTCCAGACGCCGTCAGGGTCTCTATGTTTAGACTGTGCATTTTACCTATTTTTTTTATTTTTTACTGATGTGACTTTTAGTATGATCACATATGCTCATCAAATGCTTTTAGAAATTAGGGATCAGTGTGGCATTTTTTATGTTAGCACGTCTTTTGACAGCAAGTCGGCGTTTCCAGCTGAGATTCTCCGACAAACTGACGGTCATAACAGTAATAGCGACAAGCCCTGGAAACGGTCAAAACACAGAGGGAGAAGAGGGGGTATCCAGGACAGACTGAGGAGGAAGGCAAACCATCCACCTTTGCCCAGTATTCTGCTAGCAAATGTCCAGTCTCTAGAGAACAAGATGGATGATATTAGAGCTAGGATTGCCTTCCAGCGTGACGTCAGAGATTGTAGCATTTTATGTTTTACCAAATCCTGGCTGTCCCCATCTATCCCGGATTACTCTGTTACACCCGCCGAGCATTTCTCCATTGCTCGCATGGATAGAACGGAAGAGTCCGGAAAGTCCAAGGGTGGAGGAGTTTGTTTCATGACTAACAACAAGTGGTGTGATCCGAGGAACATTACCGTTCTCTCCCAGGGCTGTTCTCCCCATCAGGAACATCTGTCCATTATGTGCCGCCCCCACTATCTACCCCGTGAGTTCAATTCAATTAAATTCAATTTTATTTGTATAGCGCCATAACAATACAATTGCCTCTCGGCGCTTAACAGAGCCCAGAGCCTGAACCCCCTTAGTGCATGCACAACGTTCACCGCAATCATCACCACCGCGGTTTACATCCCCCCACAAGCCAACACAGATACTGCCATATCCGAGCTGCAGGAGGTGATAAACAAACAACAACATCGTCATCCGGCAGCTGCTATCATCGTTCTCGGTGATTTTAACAAAGCCAAACTTTCCCGGGGCCTGCCTGAATTTAAACAGCATATCCACTTCCCGACGCGAGGAGACAACACCTTGGATCACTGCTACACTCCGTTCAAGGACAGCTACAAGGCTATCCCCCTGCCTGCATTCGGAAAGTCCGATCACGTTGCCATCTTCCTTCTCCCTAAATACAAGCAAAAGATCCTTAACGAAGCTGTGGTGACTAAAGAAGTAAAACGTTGGACTGACCAATCAGAAGGCTTGCTGCAAGACGCGCTTGACAACGCTGACTGGGAAATGTTCTGGGAGTCCTCCGACAACGTCAGTGAGTTTGCGGAAGTGGTCAGGAACTACATACACCTACTGGTAAATTACATTATACCATCAGTCAAAATAAAAGTTTTCCCAAACCAGAAGCCATGGGTAGATGGAACTTTCAGGGCAGCACTTTCAGCGGGTACTGCTGCCTATAATGTTGGGATTACTACGGGGGACATGTTGGACTACAAAGTGGCTGCTTATGGCCTAAGGAAGGTCGTAAAAGCTGCAAAGTGCCGATATAAGGACAGAGTGGAAGCCGACTTCACCGCTGGTGACCCCGCTAGTGTGTCTAGGGCCTGCGAATAATGACAGACTTTAAGAACAAGGCCGGCTCGGTGTGTAGCTCTGACCCCTCCCTTGCTGATGAACTCAACACTTTCTTTGCACTGTTTGAGATGGAGAGTGAAGATCATAACTCAATGGTAGTCATGGCCGACATGTTTGGGAATAACACCAAACCCCCCTTCATAGTAAGTGAGATTGATGTGAGGAGAGTGTTCAAAGGGGTAAATGGGAAAAAGGCTGCCGGGCCTGACCAGATCCCTGAAAGGGTCCTTAAATCCTGTAATGACCAACTAGCTCCAGTGTACACCATGATCTTCAATACATCCCTGGCCCAAGCTGTCGTCCCATCTTGCTTTAAAAAGTCTATCATTGTACCGGTGCCCAAAAATAGTAAACCATCATGTTTGAACGATTACCGTCCAGTGGCCCTGACCTCTGCAGTGATGAAATGTTTCGAAAGGCTGGTGAAAAATTACATCTGCACCTCCCTGCCAAACTCGTTCGCCCCCCTCCAGTTTGCATACAAAGCAAACAGAAGCAGAGACGATGCCATCTCCAACCTGCTAACCACCACTCTTACTCATCTGGATGGTGGGGGGGGGGAACTATGTGAGGATGCTGTTCATTGATTACAGTTCAGCTTTCAATAACATAGTCCCCCTCCGCCTGATCGACAAGATGAGGTCGCTGGGGATCAACACCCAAATGTGCAACTGGGTGCTCAGCTTCCTTACTGACCGCCCCCAGGTGGTGAAAGTGGAGGGTGGTGTTACCTCTGGGCCGCTGACCCTCAACATCGGTTCCCCCCAGGGCTGTGTTCTGAGCCCGCTGCTGTACATCTACACTTATGACTGCACAGCCTCCGGAAGTTCAACCTCCATCATTACATTTGCAGACGACACAGTGGTGCTGGGTCTATCTCTGATAACAACGAGCAGCCCTACCAGAACCAAGTGGCAGACCTGGCACTGTGGTGTCAGTCCAACAATTTGGCCCTAAATATAAAAAAGACAAAGGAAATGGTGGTGGACTTCCGGCGGAAGCAGGACAGCGGGTTCACCCCCCTCATCATCAACGGGGAGCCTGTGGAGAGGGTTCCTAGTTTTAAGTACCTGGGTGTGCACATCACTGAAGACCTAATCTGGACCCTCCACACACAACATGTGACAATGTCATCTAGGCAGCGACTGTACTTCCTCCGGAGGCTGAGGAAATTCAAGGTCTCCCCTTCCATCCTGAAGACCTTCTACTCCTCAGCCGTGGAGAGCGTCCTCACAGGATGCATCTCCGTCTGGTACGGAAGCTGTACCGCTCAAGACCAGGCCAACCTACAGAGGGTGGTGCGCTCAGCTGAGCGGACTATCAGAGCGTCCCTACCCAACGTGAAGGACATCTACCAAAAGACGGTGGAGTCGAGGGCAAAAAACATCAGGAGGGATGACACACACCCCAATGCCAGCCTCTCACACCCTGCTGCCGTCGGGTAGACGCCTACGAAGCCTTAACTCAAGGACTGAGAGACTTAAGAGAAGTTTTTATCCACAGGCAGTGAGACACTTGAATTCAAATTTTTAATTCAACACCTTATTTTTTAATGTGATTTTATTTACATTTTTTATTTTATCTAACTAAATGAACTAATTTATTTTATTTTATATTTTTATTTATTTTTGCACAGTGTGGAGCATTTACCCTTTAACATTTCACTTCAATTTATTGTATGTGACAAATAAAAACACTTGAACTTGAAAAAACTTGAACTTGAAACAAATGATGGTATTTAGTCTAAGCAGAGACTCTCTTATAAGCTTTAGGGCCTCATATATAAAATGTACTTACACACAGAACTGATCTTAGGCTGTGCGTGCAATCTAGGAAGCCCACTTCAATACAGCTCATGCCCGTGCACGGCGTTGTGAGGGCAGAGATTCAGTTGCGCACAATTCTACGACCAATTGTGATTTATAACCGAAGGATTGGCGTACACATGTTTTTTGTGTGTACATCTGTTTTCTGTGGATCTCACTTACGCTCATTTCAGGAAATGTCTTGGTCAAAATGTACAAAATGTAGGATGGTTTCTACGCAACGTTTTATAAATGAGGCCCATAGTCCTATACCCTACAATGTCACCACAAGGTGATGAATCATTTATATGAATGCTTTGTTTGTTTATGTTTAACTTCATCTGGATATCGTTGATGGCAGGAATGTGTATATTAAACGCATCCACAGTGAAAAGAAATGCATAAGGCTGTGCTGTGTTTCATCACTCATTTAGTAACAATTCAATTAGACATCAGCAATGACAATTCCACAGATTATTGACAATTTACATGACAAAATGTAGGAGTTTTATAAATGAGGCCCTTAGTGTTATAGAAATAAAGGCTATTAAAGTTCTGTCTCTAATTTATGTTGCGGCTCACGAGCCGGGTCATAACACACACACACACACAAACACACACACGGACACACAGGCACGCACACACACATGCACACAAGACCCACACACGCACATACACACACTATCACATATTACACACAAACAGTGAGAGAGAGACAGAGATAGAGGGAGAGAGAAGGAGAAGAGAGCATCACCTATTATAACCACACAGACACACAGGCCATCACATACGTAAGACACCAAACACACACAGACACACAGGCCATCATATACGTAAGACACACACACACACACACCAGAACCCCAGCCACAGACACGCGCACGCACAAACACACACACACTCACACACACACTACCATATCCTACACACACACTCTACCATACACACACACACTACTCTACAGAGGCCCGTGCCTCTCCCTGGCCTGCCAGGATGTGGTTGTGCCTGATAGAGAGAGTGAAGTTTCCAGAACGAACACACCCACACGCAGGCACAAACACACACACACACACACACACACACACACACACACACACACACACACACACACACACACACACACACACACACACACACACACACACAAATATGCTGATTTCATTAAAACCAGTATTGAAATATTTTGATGCTTACAGCAATGTACCAAGAGGTCAAACTTAGACAATAGCCAAAAGCTGAATAAAAGTATCTTTACTTTGTAGTAATAATCAGTAGAAACATTCATAGATGATGTGACTGGCATAGCCCGGCAAGAAAACACAGCAGTTGACTTTTGCATGCTTTTGTGCAAGCTCAAAAAAACATGCCCCACATAGCCATGGTAACCTGACCATAGGCCCCGTATCCATGGCAACCTTACCATAGGCCCCCGTAGCCATGTCAACCTGACCACAGAACTGTTTTACGGGAAATCCTCTCTGCCAAGGCAACGACAGTTTGTCTGTTGCCTTTAAGTATATGGAGTAAAATGACCCTGCATGTCATCTAAATTCTTAAAGTATTTACCCCCTTGAATGTATATTCTTAAATAAGATACATTCATATATTAACAGGTAAGATGTGTATGACACCACTCTTTCTTGCTTCACAACATGAACATCATCCGTTTAGTCGTCATGCAATCAGAGGGGGAGTGGAGCATGGAACATGTTTTGGGGTAAATATCAACAATAACACTTTTAAGAGCAGTGCACAGTGATGCCCTTACGTCAACAGGTTTGCCAACTTTCTTAGACATCTTGTAATTAATACCACTGCCTCTTGTATATGTTTGTCATAAAGTACATATTTCTACAACAAGTGTTTGAAATAGATTGAAATGTTAGTTGTCTTACTTTGGTTTCCCGTGTTGTAGACCCCAAGGTTCAGGAGGTGCGTCGAATCCTCACAGAACAGTTCTGTGTGAGAGGAAACACACACACACACACATCTCATACCAACAGTCAAGGGGAGTGGCTATTTGTTGACTCAAACTTTCTCCATTAACTGTTACGCCCATAGACATGTATAGATAGACACCGCCTCCACTGCTTCAGCCCGTTGCCTCGGCGAAACGCGTCGCCGCCATTTTGGGAAAGGAGCTCTCTGCCGTCAGAGGTCTGTCAGACGTGTCAAACAAGCGCAAGTTGCCAGGAGCTGCGGTTTTTCTGGATAAAAATCACGATAACCTTTTACATTTCGCAACCAATTTAATGGAGTATTCAAAGGTTTATGCTCTACGTGAAGTGTGTGAAAAAGATTTGCCTCTACGTTACTTTGAATCTCGCTAGTCAAATCGCCAGTCATACATGTGCATGGGTCTATGATAAGCGCTCACTTTTCTTTCAAAACTTGTGCATTTTGAAAATACTGAGAAGATCTATAAACTATCGAAATAGTGCTTCTTTAGTTGCTAGTATTGACCATCATTAAGAGAAAGAGCATACATCAAATAGTGAGAAATTGGCAGTCAGTGTGTTTTTCATAGTTTAATTCCTTTTCAAGTATGTGCATTAAGAAACCTTGAACAGTGCAATTGGCAATACACAGTTATTTCACAATTATATATTGTGTCAATTGCACTGCATAGATCTGAAAATGTTAAGAGCATGATTGTATATTATGTCAAATTGTACAAATGTACATATATATATATATATATATATATATTATAATATGAATATATACTTATACTTAAAATATATTATATTGTATCACATATTATATATATCATATGTTATTCCATTGCACATTATACTGAGTCATTATATTATATTGTATTATATATATGCTATGTTATTTATATTACAGTTCAACTATTGAGATGTGTAGGCTATGTATATATTGAGATGTGTATATTTGTACTGCTATAGAAATATATAGATTTTTTTTGTAGCCTAATGTTGATTTGTGAAATAACTGTGTATTGCCAATTGCACTGTTCAAGGTTTCTTAATGCACATACTTGAAAAGGAACTATTAAACTATGAAAAACACACTGACTGCCAGTTTCTCACTATTTGATGTATGCTCTTTCTCTTAATGATGGTCAATACGTAGTAACTAAAGAAGCACTATTTCGATAGTTTATAGATCTTCTCAGTATTTTCAAAATGCACAAGCGTTTATTATAGACCCATGCACATGTATGACTGGCGATTAAACGAGCGAGATTCAAAGTAACGTAGAGGCAAACCTTTTTCACACACTTCACGTAGAGCATAAACCCTTGAATACTCCATGAAATTGGTTGCGAAATGTAAAAGGTTATCGTGATTTTTATCCAGATAAACCGCAGCTCCTGGCAACTTGCGCTAGTTTGACACGTCTGACAGACCTCTGACGGCAGAGAGCTCCTTTCCCAAAATGGCGGCGACGCGTTTCACCGAGAAGCAGTGGAGGCGGTGTCTACCTATACATGTCTATGGTTACGCCCCTCCACACCCCCGCTGGCTTTGGGGGGAGGGTTTGTATGTGAGTGTGTGTGAGTGTTTGTGTGAGAGAGAGTGTGTGTGAGTGTGTGTCTCTCTTTATGGTTGAGTGTGTGTGTGTGCTGTGTGTGTGTGTGTGTGTGTGTGTGTGTGTGTGTGTGTGTGTGTGTGTGTGTGTGTGCTGTGCCGTTCTGCTCCACCTTTTCCCCTCTCAGTGACGATTCTCTATCTGTGCGTGTGTGTGTGTGTGTGTGTGTGTGTGTGTGTCTGGTGCAAAACCTAGATTTCAGTGTTTCTAGACAGCCCCCCCCCCCCCCCCCCCCCCCTTGTGGTGGTGTGATCCTCTGATCCTCTGTGGTGTTTGCAAGGTTAGCTCAAAGCTACACTGATTTACTATAAGATCTGATGGCTACAGTGGTTAGCTCAAAGCTACACTGATTGACTATTAGATCTGATGGCTACAGTGGTTAGCTCAAAGCTACACTGGTTTACTATAAGATCTGATGGCTACAGTGGTTAGCTCAAAGCTACACTGATTGACTATTAGATCTGATGGCTACAGTGGTTAGCTCAAAGCTAAACGGATTGACTATTAGATCTGATGGCTACAGTGGTTAACTCAAAGCTACACTGATTGACTATTAGATCTGATGGCTACAGTGGTTAGCTCAAAGCTACACTGATTGACTATTAGATCTGATGGCTACAGTGGTTAGCTCAAAGCTACACTGGTTTACTATAAGATCTGATGGCTACAGTGGTTAGCTCAAAGCTACACTGATTGACTATAAGATCTGATGGCTACAGTGGTTAGCTCAAAGCTACACTGATTGACTATTAGATCTGATGGCTACAGTGGTTAACTCAAAGCTACACTGATTGACTATTAGATCTGATGGCTACAGTGGTTAGCTCAAAGCTACACTGATTGACTATTAGATCTGATGGCTACAGTGGTTAGCTCAAAGCTACACTGGTTTACTCTTAGATCTGATGGCTACAGTGGTTAGCTCTAAGCTACACAGGTTTACTATTAGATCTGATGGCTACAGTGGTTAGCTCAACGCTAGACTGGTTTACTATTAGATCTGATTGCTACAGTGGTTAGCTCATAGCTACACTGGTTTACTATTAGATCTGATGGCTACAGTGGTTAGCTCAAAGCTACACTGGTTTACTATTAGATCTGATGGCTACAGTGGTTAGCTCTAAGCTACACTGAACTCAGAACTCAGAACTCAGAACGGTTTATTTACTACACTGATTAACTATAAGATCTGATGGCTACAGTGGTTAGCTCAAAGCTACACTGGTTTACTATTAGATCTGATGGCTACAGTGGTTAGCTCAAAGCTACACTGATTTACTATTAGATCTGATGGCTACAGTGGTTAGCTCAAAGCTACACTGATTTACTATTAGATCTGATGGCTACAGTGGTTAGCTCAAAGCTACACTGATTTACTATTCGATCTGATGGCTACAGTGGTTAGCTCAAAGCTACACTGGTTTACTATAAGATCTGATGGCTACAGTGGTTAGCTCAAAGCTACACTGATTTACTATTAGATCTGATGGCTACAGTGGTTAGCTCAAAGCTACACTGATGTACTATTAGATATGATGGCTAGAGTGGTTAGCTCAAAGCTTCACTGATTGACTATAATATCTGATGGCTACGGTGGTTAGCTCAAAGCTACACTGGTTTACTATTAGATCTGATGGCTACAGTGGTTAACTCAAAGCTACACTGATTGACTATAAGATCTGATGGCTACAGTGGTTAGCTCAACGCTACACTTGTTTACTATTAGATCTAATGGCTACAGTGGTTAGCTCAAAGCTACACTGATTTACTTTAAGATCTGATGGCTACAGTGGTTAGCTCAAAGCTACACTGATTTACTATAAGATCTGATGGCTACAGTGCCGTGGTTAGCTCAAAGCTACACTGATTTACTATAAGATCTGATGGCTACAGTGCCGTGGTTAGCTCAAAGCTACACTGGTTTACTATAAGATCTGATGGCTACAGGTTAGCTCAAAGCTACATTGGTTTACTATAAGATCTGATGTCTACAGTGGTTAGCTCAAAGCTACACTGATTTACTATAAGATCTGATGGCTACAGTGGTTAGCTCAAAGATACACTGATTTACTATAAGATCTGATGGCTACAGTGGTATAGCTCAAAGCTACACTGATTTACTATTAGATCTGATGGCTACAGTGGTTAGCTCAAAGCTACACTGGTTTACTATTAGATCTGATGGCTACAGTGCAGTGGGGTCTCCACCTCCTCCATCATCCTCCAGTGTTGTAAAGACATTTTGATATCTAGTGCATCTTCCCCAGAGGGACGTCTATGTGTCCTAACTGAACGGTTGGGAAGCTTTTCAGGGCGACAGGGCTGTTGTGTGCCTTGCCAGAGGTGATATAATGAATGAAGGACCCCAGATTGAGAGGTATTGAGAGGTATTTGTAATGCAAATTACTATACAATCTGATGTTCCTGCCCAAGTCTATACTGACAGCGCATACGCATATCATTTAGTTCATACCAGGGGGTTAGGGTTAGTTTGGTAAAGTTGACATTTGACCACAGCAGCAGGCCTTGATTGCCCATCAGGCTGACATGTCAATCAAACTTCTGATGCTCTGTCACACTTAAGCCTTTCCAATTGTTATATAAATCATAGGACACAGTGTACAAGCGAAGATGGCTGATCTGGCGGACAGTCCACTATGCAAACACGTACAACACAAAATGAACACACACTTTGCCTGGATGGAGATTTCCTCTCCTCCTCCTCACCAGAAGTTCTTAAAAGAAACAGGTCTTGATGGTCTTGATGCTAAAAGCCTGTTGATGGTAGTGATGCTTAAAGCCTGTTGATGGTACTGATGCTAAAAGCCTGTTGATGGTACTGATGCTAAAAACCTGTTGATGGTAGTGATGCTAAAAGCCTGTTGATGGTCTTGATGCTAAAAGCCTGTTGATGGTAGTGATGCTTAAAGCCTGTTGATGGTACTGATGCTAAAAGCCTGTTGATGGTACTGATGCTAAAAACCTGTTGATGGTAGTGATGCTAAAAGCCTGTTGATGGTAGTGATGCTTAAAGCCTGTTGATAGTACTGATGCTAAAATCCTGTTGATGGTAGTAATGCTTAAAGCCTGTTGATGGTAGTAATGCTAAAAGCCTGTTGATGGTAGTAATGCTTAAAGCCTGTTGATGGTAGTAATGCTTAAAGCCTGTTGATGGTAGTAATGCTTAAAGCCTGTTGATGGTAGTAATGCTAAAAGCCTGTAGATGGTAGTAATGCTTAAAGCCTGTTGATGGTAGTAATGCTAAAAGCCTGTTGATGGTAGTAATGCTTAAAGCCTGTTGATGGTAGTAATGCTTAAAGCCTGTTGATGGTACTGATGCTAAAAGCCTGTTGATGGTAGTAATGCTTAAAGCCTGTTGATGGTACTGATGCTAAAAGCCTGTTGATGGTAGTAATGCTTAAAGCCTGTTGATGGTACTGATGCTAAAAGCCTGTTGATGGTAGTAATGCTTAAAGCCTGTTGATGGTACTGATGCTAAAAGCCTGTTGATGGTAGTAATGCTAAAAGCCTGTTGATGGTACTGATGCTTAAATCCTGTTGCCAAGGACTTTCTAAACTGCTGCGTGAACAACAAATCCTGGCATGAGGCAGACAGGATGAGGAAAGATGACATTGAAGTCATCACAGGAAGTAGAGTTTTCCATGAAGATTTCAAGTTGATTCATAATTTAATCACAAATTACTGACTTAGAAATGAACTGGTGATTATTGACATGAGAATCATGTTAATCATCTGAACTAAAACATTAGCTAGGCCCTTTGTCCCAGATGTATTTATGTCTGAGATCAGTTTCAGGTGGCAATCAGAGGTCAAAAGGGGGAGCCTGGCAAACTCTGGAGGTCAGTTCGACCCTGGGTGGTGCAGTGGCGTCACATCATTAAGACCCGCACACATACCTCTCCCTCTTTACCTTTTGGGAATATGTTTGAAATGATTCAGTAACAGCTTGATGTAATTATCCTTTGTGGGCAGGACTGCACCACATCTTACCTTCCACGGTCTGTGGTAATTATGCTTTGTGCCACAACATTGTAATCCACATCTTTAGTATTTCTAAATTCAGTTCACGTGAGAGCTGCAGGTTCCGTGCGGACTTGTTTGTTGCAGTGGGACTTTCTGGTTGCCGGTTCAAAGGACCCAAACTGAGGAAGCTGGGTTGGCTTTGAAGTGCCAGCCTCGGGCACAAGCTGGGACTCGTGCATGGATTGCGGTGGTTTCTCCCAATCAAGATTAATTATGTGCCATGTAAATTATGTATGTATTTTTGCAATGTAATGTTTTGTATTGTTGATTATGACATCCATTGTTACCATAGGACATGAAATTGTTAATAAAATGTGTGGTCTATGGGATGTTTAGCGTGAACGTGAAGAGTTGGGCTCTTCTAGTGGGTGGGGAGAACTTGTATATCTAGCCCACTGAAGAGATGTACAAGGAGAGTGGAGTAGACACATGTCAAGGTGAAGTAATTGTGTGACGGTAGGTTAGAAGGCAACATTGCCCTGTTTATTTTTGTTGAGAAGTTTTTGTTGATTAATTGAAATACGGTTTTCTTGATAAACTGAAATACTTTTTTGTAAGTAAACGTTTTGTTTTGTGTCACTTTGGAAGCCGGACAAATAAAATAACACCAAAACTGAAGTGATTTCTTGGCCGTGTCCATCATTGTGCGTCACGAAGCAGAACCTTCTTTATCTATCTATAAATGCTGTAATAATGATTTGTAAGTGCTGTTTGCTTCATAAACTGTTTATTAAAGAAAGTTTTTATTAAATTACAAAATACGCTATAGACATGATATATAAATAGATACACAAATGAGTAAATAAAATGTGTCTAAAAAAGAAAAGAGTCGAGTGCAAAGGTTCAGTGGCTGGAGGCGGGTATGTGGCAGTCCAGCTGGAAGTACAGTCACTGGAGGAGGTGTGTGTGTGTGTGTGTGTGTGTGGGGGGGGGGGGGGGGGGGGGGGTTAGGGTAGGTTAGGGTTGCAGGGGGTCAGCTGCAGGGAAAAAAGCTGTTTCTGAACCTGCTGGTCCGGCAATGGAGGACCCTGTAGCACAGAGGAGGGCAAACAGTCTATGGCTGGGGTGTGAGCTGGGAGCAGCCCAAGCTGATTCCACAAGTGTTCAATTGGGTTGAGGTCTGGACTCATGGCAGGACATTCCATTCTCTCCCTGATGGTGTATTAAATGTATAAAGTGTAAAATTGCCAATATGTCTTGTTTGTTCCTTGTTACTGATCGAGAGTTCAATCATCCAATCCACCAAACAACTAAAACAAGAGTGAATGCCAACATAAGAATAATCTATTTAGCATAGGTAGAGAATTTAGAAACATTTTACTAAGGCACTGCCCACATAAACAGCTGTGCTGTTCATCCCACAAATGTGGCACCATTTAAAAGGAAAATAAACGGTATAAGATTTATTACCAAGAAGCATTGTTACAACAAAGAAATGATCTACCAAACACAAATGTCCCTGCTATCTGTGCTATGTTTATATGTAACCTCTTTTTCCATAGTGCTATAAAATACTCAACAGTTACACTCACATTAAACACAACAGAATCCTGGGTTCACAGCTATTGTTGGTGAGACCTGTCTACCACTTTATCTAGGATTTTTAGTGATAGAATTATACATGGTAAGTATTCTATATCTCAACTAAGCAATAACAAAAAACGTATAAGTACATGAATAAAATAAAATAACGCAGTCCCTCCACCAAGGGACAGTGTACCTGGCAGGAAATATGCAAATCCTCAGATATAATTACAGTGGGAGAAGTAATGGAAGACAACAGCTCTTTATACCTTTTGCTTTGACTCAAACAATAGTGATTGATGGGCACATTTTTGACAAACAGGCAGCATTTTTTTCCCTTCACTGTACACCAAAAAAAACCTAATACGCAAAAAGGGGTTTAAGATTAAACCATTTTGATTATTGCAAAATGGTGTCAATCTATGCTTAGGGAAATGGAAAAATGTACATTTACACAGGTTAAAAAGGATCACAATTAAATGTAACACTACATACGTGTATAACACAAATAATACACAAGTCAAAACAACAATTCAGTTAGTGTCTGTTCACATTAGCAAGCCTGCAAAACGACGTTGGAGCCCTTCAGGTTGGTGCACATGAGGAAAATCCAGAGTTTTTGGTACTCCAAGTGAAGAGAGATATCCCAAAAAATTAAATGCGATTAAGGTTCACTTTTACTGTAGTAGTACTCAAGGTAGATGTAAACAGTTTTCCGTCACCTAGCAACTACTCGTGTTTTGACGTTCATCAATGACTATTCCAACAGTAAAGATCAGTGTCCATCAGCATGTAGACAGATGGCTCATATATTTTGGGTGAACTGTTCTCACTTTTTCACCTGGATGGCTCTAGAAGCCAACATTTCACTTTCACTTGGCCTTGCTGGGGCTGTTTTACCTGCTGCTAGCGGAGGCTGCTGCTGCTGGACTCTCCCTTCTGAAGGTTCGATAATTCACCCTAGAAGACAAACGATTAATGTGTTGAGCCACATCATCCTTCATTCATCACAGGGAGACACAGACTGACCTCACTCAGCACCATGGTGGCACACACAGGCACACACAGAGATTCAACACATACATGCACAGAGAGAGAGAGAGAGAGAGAGAGAGAGAGACTGAACACTCACACCTCTACTCATACTAGTGCCCACTTACCTCAGTCAGCACCAAAGGGTGACACTCAGACACACACACGCACACACAGCTCTGTTGCACACAGCTCTGTTGCTAACAGTGTATCCAGCTTAAAGTGGGGATTCAACACAAACACACAACTCTGCAAACGTCAACCATTAAGGTGAGTTAACACACTACAGAGCTGTGTGTGTGTGTTGTATAGGTAGTGGTTTGTGTATGTGTGCTGAATGGGTAGGGGTGTGTGTGTGTTGTATAGGTATTGGTGTATGATTGTGTGTGTGTTGTATAGTAAGGAGGCTGTGACACACACACACACACACACACAAACACACACACACACAACACTCTGTTGTAATGTGTTACGACTCATTTTAGTGTCTCCAGTTTGCAGTGGGAATTCAACACACACACACATACACAGACAGAGTGAGATAAAGGGAGCGCGAGAGAGAGAGAGACACACACAGCTCTGTTCTAGTATGTTAACACTCACACTAGTTTCTCCAGTTTTAATTGGGGATTCTTGAGGAGGTCTGAGAGATGCTGAACCTCTGCATCATGAATCTTATTGACCCCCAGGTCCAGCTGCTTCAAACTGCAGGAGGTTAATTTGGCAGCTGATGCTAAAGACGCAAAGCTCTTCTCTGTGAGGGAACACCACCTCAGCCTGGGAGAAACATAATGACATATCTGATCAGTGGCAGCTCTTGAAAAATTCTCAGGGCGGGCAATTTTTTGGATAATGGTTAAGACGAACCATTCAGTAGGTACATTAAGCAAGACAATAGTATCAATTTGTTGTAAGCTGATTAACTCTGAACTGAAATACCTTTTGTCCACTAGATGACAGCACACAATACAAATATTTCCCCTCTAGCTACATAGAGAAGCTATTTACAGGTGGAAAACTATGGAAGAAAGTTGCATTCAGGAGCCTTCATAAGCAAACATGATTAAATGATCCCACTTTTTCATCATCCACATGTCTGAAATGTTGTATGATGAAACATACCTTTAAAGGACACATTATAAGTCCAATAACAACATAAAGCAGGTCAAACTGACAATATTTATTGACTGATGAAAGTATTGGCTTGCAAAATCTAAATAAGTATAACAAATACAAAACATTTAAATAATCACTCAGTGTTAGTGCAAGAAGCGAACATTCACAAGGTGAAACCTATGGAAAGTGACAGTGGTATTTACACATAGAGACTGCTTTAGCCACTTCACAGCCTGCTAGCTACAATTGTCTTTCGTTCCAAATCTTGGATGTAGGATCCCCCCCCCCCCTTTGTAAAAACCTGTTGAATGGATACATTTGGTCTAGGAAGTCCTAATTGTTTTGCTGTCAATTTATCTTCATTAGTGCGCAGACTAAAAAGGGGTTCTTTCAAAGAGTAATTGAGCTGTTGCACTGATCATTAGCCTTCTTGACAGAATATGCCTTGACCGAAGGCGTAGGACGTTCTTATACGCTTATATGTCATATAACGTATGACGAAAGCATGGACGGGCGTGCCTTCCCGGAAGCCATTGATAAAAAAAATTATTTAACATAGTAAGTAAGTAGTAAGTGAAAGGTCTGGGGCGATTTCCATTTCGCCCTAAATCGCCCCAGGGGAGGGGCCATTTGAAGCAAGACTTCTGCCTGATTGTTGCCTGATTGGAAAAGGATATTCAGAGGCAGATCAGAAGGTCTTGTGGTAGAATCCGACAAAATAAAAAGCATCCTTATGGACAAGCCGCCCCTGCATCTGATTATTACACTCACACCCTTTTACCTCTACAACACACACACCTCTACCTATTTACGTACAAACACACACCTACAGTATACCTATACAACACAGAAACACAGCTCTGTTGTAGTGTGTTAACTCATCTTAGTGTGTTGCCAGTTTGCAGTGGGATTCAACACACACAAACATACATAGGCAGAGAAAGAGAGACAGACACACAAACAGCTCTGTTGTAGTGTATCAAAACTCACTCTAGTGTCTCCAGTTTGCAGTGGGGATTCTTGAGGAGGTCTGAGAGATGCTGAACTCCTGCGTCATAAATGTTCTTATTGACTCCCAGGTTCAGCTGCTTCAAACTGCAGTAAGTTGAACTGGCAGCTGATGCCAAAGCAGCACAGCTCTTCTCTGTTAGGGAACAACACTTCAGCCTGGGAGAAACATAATGACACATCTGATTATAACACTCACACACCTGTACCTATACAACAAACACACACACACACACATCTGCAGTCATATGAAAAGGTTTAGACCCTCTGAGGGTGCATAATAAGTCTTCACCAAAACAGATCACAGTGGTATATTATAAAATGCCTAGTTTACACTGAGTACTGGGGTGTTTTCCAGACAAACAATTTTAGTGTAGCAGTATTTAGATGTGTGAAATGATATCAAATGTGAAAAATGGCTGTGCAAATAATTGTGTTGATTTGAATACATGTAACGGCTCAATACTGATTAATTGCTTCACATAATTAGTCTGATTAGCTCATAAATCCTTCAATTTCAGAGAAAGGGAAACAAAGAAATTTAAATTCCAATTATTAGAAAAGGTATTTAAGCTAGCAAATTGCAAGTTGTGCTTCTCTTTGATTCTCTTCTGAAGAATGCCAACACGGGGGCCTCAAAAAGGGTCCAATGATCTGAAAACAAAGATTGTTCAGCATTGGGTGTTTAGTGGAAGGCTACAAAAAGTTATCCCAGAGGTTTCAGTTGTCAGTTTCCACTGTGTGGAATGAAATCAAGAAATGGAAGGCCATAGGCACAGTTCTTGTTAAGGCCAGAAGTGGTAGGCCAGGAAAAAATATTGGAGAGGCAAAGTCGAAGGATGGTCAGAATGGTACAACTCTCAGACCACCTCCAAAAGACCTGTAAGATCATCTAGCTGGAGATGGTGTCACTGTTTATCGCTCAACAATTCAGTTCACCTTGAACAAAGAACAGCAATTTTGGAGAATGATGCTGCGGAAGAAGCCTTTTTGCTGAAAGATTGAGCTATTTGTTCACAACAAGAGGCGTTATACATGGCGTTATGCATGCAACAAAAGAACACAGCATTCCAAGAAAAAGACTTGCTGCCCAAAGTACACAACAGAGCTGTGTGTATGTGTGTGTGTGTAGTGTCTCCAGTTTGCAGTGGGGATTCAACAGAGAGAGATAGAGAGAGAGAGACAGAGAGAGACAGCTCTGTTAAAGTATGTTAACACTCACACTAGTTTTTCCAGTTTGCAGTGGGGATTCTTGAGGATGTCTGTGAGATGCTGAACTCCTGCATCATGAATCTCATTGACTGACAGGTCCAGCTGTTTCAAACTGCAGGAGGTTGATCTGGCAGCTGAAGCCAAAGCAGCACAGCTCTTCTCTGTGAGGGAACAATACTCCAGCCTTGGAGAAACATAATGACACATCTGATCATTAAACACATACACACACACACACACCTCTACCTAAACCACACACACACACACACACACACACACCTCTACCTAAACCACACATGCAGACACACCTCTACCTTAACACTAAAAGGTCTATATCCCTCGTCCGGGATATTTTTTTTTTTAGTTTTCGTCTTAGAGACATAAAAAGAACAACCACGGAAACATTGAACCCTTTTCTAATATTATTGCTGAGGTCTTCTAGAATAGAATTATATATTCCATTTGTGCATCAATGTTTTTAGTTAAGCAAAATGTACAAAAACATCAAGGCATGTCAGTCAACTTAGAAAAGTCTAAAAGGCCTTGGACCTTAGAGTGTTAACCACACACACACACATATACCTATATTACATACTTGGGATGGGAATTGATAAGATTTTATGATTCTGATTCTGCTAAGCGATCCGATTCCTTATTGATTCTTATTGGGCAAGGGGGGGAAAAGAGTACAAACAGGTTTATCACAATTTTTTCTATTTATAGAATATTCTCTGAATAGATGATGCACAACAGAACCAATCCATCACCATTTATTAATTAGTTACTCCCATTTAAACTGGCAAAAGGGAGCTTTATAGTAAAGTGTGAAATTCATCACCATTTATCAATAAGTTACTACAATTTTAACTGGCAAAAGGGAGCCTCATTGTAAAGTGTAAATACATAACCATTTATTATTGAGCTACTAGTGTGATAATTGGACATATACATACTATACATGAACAACATGAGTTCATTATAACAAACACACACACACATTCAGTGGGAATCTGCACTGTTCCATTTGTGACCACTATAGGGAGCAGCCTCTGTGGAGAGTGTGCTGCTAGCTGGTACAGGAGGCAGCTACAGGTCTGAATCCTTACAGCTACAAACCTGATGAGAACAACACGTTGTACTGTGTCTTTCTTTAAAAGAGCACTTTTTAGCTCCACTCATCAGGTATGCGTGTTGAAAATGTCTTGATTTAGGCTGACATTTACGTCAGGGCAGTGGAAGGAGGCGTCTTGTATTTGTATTGGCAGTTACTGTAATAGTGATTTTCAGATGTAGAAATACTCCTGCTAGCACTGAGGGTAGCGTGGTCTATCGCTATTGTTGCATTTGTAAGATAGAATTCTTTGTGGTTTGACTGTTTTTAGGTTCTTCTTGTGAGCTTATGTGCGAATATCTTCTATATTAAGCTTCTATAAATGGAACTATTAAATAAATAAATACATAAAGTAAATAAAGTTATGTATTTTAATCAGGGATTAGAAACGGTTCAAAGAACGAAAAAGAAAACCGGTAAAGAACGAAATTTTGTGATGAACGTAATCGAAAACGGGAACAAAAACCATTTCAGCTGTTCCGGAGTGAAAACAATATTTTCAATTTTAAGTAACCGGTTAATAACGTTATTTTTCGTTCCAAATAACCTTTCTTGAAATATTGTGGAAATAAAATTATTTTTAAAATAAATCTTGAAATAAAGTTTTATTCCGGAAGTGATGGGCTTGGCTACCTGCCCGCTAAATGTTACCCAGACCGCCTGGCTGAAGTGAAACTACTGTTGACACTAGCGAGCTGCGGGTAGCCTAACAGATCAATCCAAACTTGCAATGCTTGTGCTGCCTGTGCCCGTTACCTAGGTCAGTGTAGAGCGTGCCTTTTCGTCTCTCAAATATATCCTGCCTCCTTTGCGCAGCAATCTGAAGGAGAATGTTTTGGAGGACATACTTTTCCTTAAACTGAATAAGCAATTTTGTATGTACGCCATCTGTTGTCCATTTCAAATAAGCTAGCTCTCGAGTTAATAGAGTGTAGGCATAGGCCTCTAGCTATGGACATGAGTTGTGTTTATTTTGCGCGTAATGGAGAACGTTTTGTTAGAGATGCTTTTCGAATTTGAATGTAGGCCTAAATGTGACCGGCTGTTTTGAATAGCCATGGGTCTAAGCTGCTGCATTTTCTTGCTTTCCTTTTTTTTAACGGACTTCAGTTATAAAGACATGGCGATTGTAGGAGCCATTTCGGTATTCATTTTATGTTATTTTAATGTTTCTATTTTTGCGAGGATTTGTGCCCTCTACAGGTGAAAAGGAGGATAAATAGGAGCGTGACCCGGTGGTAGACGCGGCTGATTGGGAGCACAAAGCTTTTTGACCTTGGGCTGTGGTATCTGGCAACGGTGATGGCGAGGATAGGCCTCGTTGCTCAGTGTTTAAACTTTATTTATTTATTTGCAAACCAAGTTGTACCATCATTTTGTTAATAAAGCAAACAGCTTTAAACGGACCTCGCTGGATTACCTTTCTTTGAAGCGTCGACAATACCCCTGATCAACGCCACCAAACAAGTGATAAAGCAAAGGGACAACTAAGGATAAATTATCACTATAGCGATGTTTGCGTTTAAATGGTCCTGCAGCCTAATTTCATGTTGCCGACTGGAAACAAATAAAATTGAACTGCAAGGTGATACAATGTTGTTTAATTATTTATTATAAGTTGTAGGCAAACTCCGTTTCCACAACGCCCCCCCCCCCCCCCCCCCCCCTGTTTTATAAGGTTCTAACCGGTTAATAACATGAAGAGAAGCATAGGAACACTGGAACGGAACAGAAAAATAGTGTTTCTGGTCAGAACGAAACGAAATGACAAATATTTCGTTTTTCATCCCTGATTTTAATATTTAAAATATGGTTCCTTTACAATTTATAAATGTTAATATCTCATTAGTAAGATTAATGAGTAGTAAGCAGTAACTTGATCTTGCCAAATATCGAGCCAGCATCTATGTTTTAAACTGTGTTATAACTTTTTTTAAACAGTTTTTTAATGATTTATGAAATGTTTATAACACAATCACACAGACCTCTACCAACACAACACATACACACATACCTCTTACTGTTCCACACACACATTGAGACCTCTACCGACACAACACACTCTCACCTCTACAAAAAACACACACACACACACACACACACACACACACATACACACACACACATACACACACACACACACACACACAAACACACACACACACAGCTCTACCCACTCAACCGACAGCTCTGTTGTAATGTGTTAACAAACAAACCAGTGTCTCCAGATTGCAGTGGGGATTCAACACACACACACACACACACACACACACACACACATACACACACACAGAGACAAACAAACACAGTTCTGTTGTAGTGTGTTAACAGAAACACCTCTACGTACACAACACACACACACACAGGCACCTCTACTGCACACTTCTACCCAGACAACTCACACACACTCACATACCTCTACCTACACAACACACAGCTCTACCTACAAAACACACACACAGCTCTGTTGTAGTGTGTTAACTCATCTTAGTATCGCCAGTTTGCAGTGGGATTCAACACACACAAACATGCATAGGCAGCTCTGTTGTAGTGTGTTAACACTCACTTTAGTGACTCAAGTTTACAGTGGGGTTTCTTGAGTATCTCTGAGAGATGCTGAACTCCTGCATCATGAATCTCATTGAATCCCAGGTCCAGATGCTTCAATCTGCAGGAGGTTGATCTGGCAGCTAATGCTAAAGCAGCACAGCTCTTCTCCGTGAGGGAGCATCTCTGCAGCCTGGAAAAACATAATGACATATGTGATTATTACACACACAAATACATACACAACACACACAAACACAATCACACACACTGATGGTAAATTGTTTTATACCATATATTGTTAGATCCAGTCTTATATTTGTCAGTCATGATCCAGGTTTTTATCTTGAACAATGGCGGCCACACATTGTTGAAACAGAGGCTGAAGTTCCACACTCACTCACAGCGTTTCACCTAAGCTTATCTGACTTTTCATCCAAAGACAGTATGTTAAATACACTAAGTTTAGGGGTGTATAAAACGAATTACCATCAACACACACACCTCTACAAGACACACACATCTACTTATACATTACACTCACACACATCAAAAATCCACACTCACCTCTACGTAATAAACACACCTCTATCCCTCCACCTCTACAGACACAAACAACACACACACACATACACACACTCTACCTACACAGCACACAAACAGCTCTGTTGTTCTGTGTAAACACTTACTTAAGTGTCTCCAGTTTGTAGTAGGGATTCTTGAGGAGGTCTAAGAGATGTTGAGCTCCTGCATTATGAATCTCATTGTATCCAAGGTCCAGCTCCTTCAATCTGCAGGAGGTTGATCTGGTTGCTGATGCTAAAGCAGCACAGCTTTTCTCTGTGAGGGAACAGCTCTGAAGCCTGGGAGAAACATAATGACACATCTTATTATTACACTCACACACCTATACACCTAAAAAACACAACACACATACACAAACTCACAAACTTCTACAGACAAAAAAATACACACACACCTCTACAGACACAATGCACACACACACACACAATGCACACACACACACACACATACCTCTACCTACACACAGTTCTTCCAACACAACACACAAACAGCTCTGTTGTAGTGTGTTAACACTCACTTTAGTGTTTCTAGTTTGCAGTGGGGAGTCTTGAGTATCTCTGAGAGATGCTGAACTCCTGCATCATGAATATAATTTAATCCCAGGTCCAGAAGCTTCAAACTGCAGGAGTTTGATCTGGCAGCTGATGCTATAGCTGCACAGCTCATCAGTGTGAGGGAGCATTTCTGCAGCCTGGGAGAAACATAATGACACATCTGATTATTACACTCAAACACCTATACCTACAAAACACACACACACACACCTCTACCTGCTAAACACACCTATACCTCTCCAACACACACTCACACACTACCTATTGTACACACACACACACACACACACACACACACACACACACACACACACACAAACACACACAAACACACACACACAAGCACACACAGCTCTGCTAAAGCAGCCTGGGAGAAACATAATGACACATCTGATTATTACACATCTAACACTGCTACATATACATGACACACACACACATACCTGCACGTATACAATTGATATTGATTTTATTTTATTTTAATGTTTCTATTTTCCGAGGATTTGTGCCCTCTACAGGTCAAAAGGACAATAAAAAGGCAAGTGACCTGTGGGAGGCGCGGCTGATTGGGAGCAAAAAGCTTTTTGACCTTGGGCTGTGGTATCTGTTAACTGTGATAATCTTTGGCGAGGATAGGCCTCGTTGCTCTGTGCTTAAAACTTTATTTATTTATTTTGCAACAAGTTTTACCATCCTTTTTTTTTAAAGCAAACAGCTTGGAAATTTACACAGACCTCGTTAGATTACATTTCTTTCAAGCGTCAAAAATAACCCTAATCAACGCAACAACCAAGTGACTAAACAAAGGGACAAACTAAGGATAAATGGTCACTATACACAGGTACATACAATTCAATTACAGTCCAACACATCAGTTGCAGGAATTGCAATGCACACACATTAGTTCACTAATGACAGGACCACACTTTATTCCTCCCTTCACAGCATGCTATACACATACTACACTAGGCCATCATTATTCACAAGCAAAATAAGAAAATGGTGAAACACTTTGTTTGTGTATAAGAAATTATGAAAATTCCAAATGTTATTATTTTGGTTCATGGAGAGTATGGGACATTTGAATTCTGGTGCCCAGTTTTCAGAAAAGAAAAAAAAATGGGAAACCATATAAAGACTTGGGTGAGGGAGATGTCAACAAAATCTCACTACATCAATTCAACAAAACAATACAACGAATACAGATGGTGTCCTATACTACTATATACTCATACTGAACTTGCACTCAAAAATAATATTTTGAGAAACAAGTCATTTGTCAAGTCATACAGTTCATAACACTATCCATTAAAATGATTCCAAGTGTATGTACCGGTGTTATTGAAAGGTAAAAGTACTCATGAGCGATTTCACTCTGTCCACGAGCGGGTGGGAACGGATCAGATGACGATGTTAGCCACAACCTGTTATTCAGCAAACGATGAGCTGCTTTGTTGATGTACCCATCCTGTATATAGTGAGCACTGCTACGTTTTCCACAAGTTCACAACCTAACCCTTCTCAGTAACTTGTGGTGAGAGTGTTTGGGAGGGGGATGGGGCTTACAAACATACATATATATATATATATATACTAGGGCTGTCAGCGTTAACGCGTTAATCTATGAGATTAATGTGACCGCGATTAACTCGTTAAGATATTTGAATGCCGTTAACGCAACTTTGTTTACTTCCGGTGTGCGGAATTAATTTACACGTCAAAGTCAAAGAGGAGTTTTATTTTGACACACGCACACAGTTCCCTGGGTGGTCTGAGTTCGTGCCCCCCTCCTTCTCCCGCTCTAACGTTACTCTTCTCCCTGTCACCTCTTCTTTCCCTGTTTTAAATCTTTTATGGAAGAGGTTTGCTATCTATTTTCAACCCTGACATGCTAGGTCTCGCTAGCATTTATGCTAACATGTTAGCTGGGCTAACTAGCTACCTGTGTGGGGCATGACCGTGTTTCTAGCATTCTCTGGAGGGGGGAGGTTGGAAAACTCAGAAGCCAGAGCCGAACAGCTAATTAATTTAGGTGTCGTTGGTGTTTTACAGAAGTCACAACAAAGAACAACCGGCCATTAATGTTTTGTCCGAACCAGAGTCTGAAGCAGTCAATGTCCCAACTGTTCAAAACTAATCACATATTTACGTACGTTTTTTATGAATAGCCTGCCTTTATTGAACTCGGACAGCAACAGATAAATGCACTTGTTCACACAAACAAGCACAAGAGCATGAAATCAAATTATTCACATTGCAAGAACGGAATGAAATAGCCTACACATTACACACGACCGGCATCTGCCAAGCCTTCACGTTGTATGCTAAAACGGAGGAGGGACAACAAACGAGAGAATCTTTTTCTTTCTTGCGGCAACGATTGTTATAAAACTACCATCATAGTCCAACCATCGAAGTCTAATCCATGTTGTTGTGGAGAACAGCCTCATTAGAATCTGCATCGACAACGTAGCAGAAATATCTTTACAGTAGATCTCTTCGTTTATCCCTCTCCTGATGACATTTTCTTTTAAACTTCCCATGATGCTTTGCCGATAGCAATCGCGTTGTCACAAAAGTTTTTTCAACATTGTCTAAAATACACGCTGTCTGGAGTGATTACTAGTTTAAAAATAATAATAATAATAATAATAATTTAATCGCGATTAATCTAGATTAATGAATTTCAAAATGTGAGATTAATTAGTTAATTTTTTTTAATCTATTGACAGCCCTAATATATACGTATATATATATATATATATATATATATATATATATATATATATATATATATATATATATATATGTATATGTATGTTTGTAAGCCCCTATATATATAGGCTGTGAGTGCTGGTGGGGGCTAGAGTTTGAAAAGCTAGAGTTTAAAAAGCTAGAGTTTGAATGTCTGTAAGTGTAAAACGTTTAGGAAGCACTGGTCTACATGAACAGAATTATTTATCAAGAGCAGGAATCATGAAACTACAAAACTGTGCTATGGCCATGTGACGGGCACTTATACATGATGTCATTGTCAGGGCCGGGCTCGGGGAGAGAACCCTGGCTTCAGGTCCTCTGGTCCAGAGAGCCCAATCACCTGACTACCGGATAGGTTGGCACTGTCAAAAAGGAGGGGGGGGAGGCTTGTATTTGTGGACCAGAAAGCCATGTCTCCAAACCGAAAAATTTGTCTCAAAATTACGTCACAGGAAGAAGGATTGCACGCGTATATTGGGCGATCCACAAAAGCAGTTTCCAAACTTCACATGCTAATTGTAGATTTACAAATGACAGACCATGAAAAATGCACACACTAAATGTTACGTATTTTAAGAAATTACAAACGATATATTTACGAATGGACATCTATGTGTACAAATCATAGCACATTTATGTAAATGCCAACTTACAAATCACGAGTAAGAATTTTGTTTCTGTGGATTGCAAAACACATTTGTAAATCGTGAAACATTTGTGGATCATGGTACTTCCATTAACGAATAATTTTGAGACATATCTCTCTCCAGACCCCCTCGCCCACACACACGCAGAGTCACAGATTACAGGTCTACTTACAAAGCTGAAGTGACCCCTGGCACCAGCTTCTGAAGAACATCATCTGGACTGAGGAGTTCAGTCAGATCTTCCTCTGGTGTCTTTATGTACTTCTGTAGGTCAAACTCATCCAGCTGCTCTTCTGAAATCTCAAACTTAAACGTCCTAGTCTTCCACTCTCCTGGTAAGAGCATTTCTACAGACAGAGCTCCTGAGCTCCTGTCAATGACCTCCACTACAGCATGCTGATTCAGCTCATTCAGACAGTAGAACAGGTTGATCCTTCTGTTTGAGTTCCCCTGGTCTATGATCTTGTGTTTTACATACTGGACTGTTTGCTCTGAGCTCTGTGATTGGCTTCTTGTCTGGGGCAGAAGATGTCTTAAGAGATTCTGGTTGGACTCCAGTGAGAGGCCCAGGAGGAAGCGGAGGAAAAGGTCCAGGTGTCCATTCTCACTCTCTAAGGCCAGATCCACTGCAGTCTTGTGTATGTCATGAAGTGTTGCAGCTTTGAACAGACCAGAGAGCTGAGAGGTTTGCTGTTGTTCAGGCATGTTTCTCTCTCTGTTGCTGAAGCACAGGAACACATATAAAGCTGCAAGAAACTCTTGAATGCTCAGATGCACAAAGCTGAACACCTTCCCCTGGTACAGCCCAGACTCCTCTCTGAAGATCTGAGTACACACTCCTGAGTACACTGATGCTTCTGTGACATCAATGCCACACTCTCTCAGGTCTCCCTCATAGAAGATCAGATTGCCCGCCTCCAGCTGTTGGAAAGCCAGTTTCCCCAGTTTGTAGATCATCTCTTCATCTGTCTCTTTTATCTCTGTGTACTTTGCTTTTTTGGTGCTTGTCTGAATGATCAGGAAATGAGTGTACATTTGAGTCAAAGTCCTTGGCATTTCTACTTTCTTTGATTCATCTGAAGCTCTCTCTACAACAGTGGCAGTAATCCAGCAGAAGATTGGAATGTGGCACATGATGTAGAGGCTCCTGGATGATTTGAGGTGTGTGATGGTTCTGCTGGCCAGCTTCTTATCACTGATTCTCTTCCTGAAGTACTCCTTTTTCTGTGGGTTTTTGAATCCCCTTATTTCTGACACCTGGTCCACACATGTAGGAGGGATAAGATTGGCTGCTGCTGGTCGGGTGGTGATCCAGAGGAGAGCAGAGGGAAGCAGATTCCCCTTGATGAGGTTTGTCAGCAGCACGTTCACTGGGGCTGGCTCAGTCACATCACAACACCTCAGGTTGGAGTTGAAATCTAGAGGAGGTCGACATTCATCCAGACCATCCAAGATAAACATGACTCTGTTCTGTGAACTGCTGAAGACTGTTGGATCCATTCCAGGGTAAAAGAGCTGAATAAGATCCACCAGACTGAGTTTCTTTTCCCTCATCAGGTTCAGCTCTCGGAAAAGAAAAGGAAATATGAAGTGGACATCCTGATTGGCTTTTTCTTCAGCCCAGTCAAGAATGAACTTCTGCACAGAGACTGTTTTTCCAATGCCAGCCACTCCCTCTGTCAGCACTGTTCTGATGGGTTGTTTGTCTCGTTCAAACCAGGGATCTGATTGTTCCCTAAAGATGTCACTGCATTTGATTGGTATGTCTAGGTCTAGGCCATGTAATCTGTTTTGTTCTTCTCTCAAAGATGCCATCTCTATCTGTCTGACCTCATGTTCATTATTGACCTCTCTTCTTCCCCCCTTTGTGAAGTAGAGCTCTGTGTAGATTTCATGGAGGAGTCTGATGTCTCCCTGATTTGGGACGCCCTCAATCAGATGCTGAAACGTTTTCTGCATATGGGACTTGTGGATTTTACGCATTTGTGAATTTGCTGGACCAAGTTGGAAACTGTATAGGAAAATGAAAACAAATAATTACAGATTATTAACTACACACATAGACAATAATTAAAGGACCAGTTTGATTGGGATGTAGGTAGAACCCTCTCAAACAAACACTGCATAACCAAGAGACCATTCAACAGAGGAGTTTTAAATCAATGAACTCCAGCCCTGTTCTCTCCTCATACTCCTTCCTCATGTGATTAATGAACTCCAGCCCTGTTCTCTCCTCATACTCCTTCCTCGTGTGATGAATTAACTCCAGCCCTGTTCTCTCCTTATACTCCTTCCTCGTGTGATTAATTAACTCCAGCCCTGTTCTCTCCTTATACTCCTTCCTCATGTGATTAATGAACTCCAGCCCTGTTCTCTCCTTATACTCCTTCCTCATGTGATTAATGAACTCCAGCCCTGTTCTCTCCTTATACTCCTTCCTCATGTGATTAATGAACTCCAGCCCTGTTCTCTTCTCAAGCTCCTTCCTCATGTGATTAATGAACTCCAGCCCTGTTCTCTCCTCATAGTCCTTCCTCATGTGATTAATGAACTCCAGCCCTGTTCTCTCCTCATGTGATTAATTAACTCCAGCCCTGTTCTCTCCTTATACTCCTTCCTCATGTGATTAATTAACTCCAGCCCTGTTCTCTCCTTATACTCCTTCCTCATGTGATTAATGAACTCCAGCCCTGTTCTCTCCTTATACTCCTTCCTCATGTGATTAATGAACTCCAGCCCTGTTCTCCCCTCAAGCTCCTTCCTTGTGTGATTAATGCTGAATTGACTTGCAGGGACTTTAAGTTTAATATTTCCTCTGCAGTCATTCTCATTTAACCTGCTGATGCTGGAGGGCTGCAGGAATTCGGGAAGTTAAATCATTAGTACCTTAGACTTGTCTAACGAGTCTTGCTTTGTGCTAGAATACACAGACATTGGGCCTCATTCTCGACAGCAGTTGAGAAGACTTTCAGAAGGACTTTCTTCTGAACTCCACTTAGGTGGATTTAGGAAAACATTTGCCATTCTCCATAATTTTCTCATCTGGGATTTCTTCTGAACTTCAGAAGACTTTCAGAACGCGAAATAGCAGTCGCAACTCTGCCGGAATCATCTCAAATGCGATTCCTCAAATAACCACAAGATGGCCCCGTCGACGTATCGCGTTGAGGAATGAGATTTGAAAAAACTCTGTGTTAAAAGGGTTAACAGTTGAATTTGTGAGAACCCGTTGGTGATTGTGTTCACATCAACTCTACAGACGTCCTCGATTTAAATAATTATAATAAAAATAAATACGAGAATATATATATCATTAATAATTACGTTTCACATTTATAGTCATGATTTTACGAGGGAGTATGTGCCCTAATAAGAAGCTGGCGGGGCGTGTATGTATTCAAATCCACTTTCACGAGAACGCGCATCAATTTAAGAAACTAATCCGAGGGAACACAGCTGAGAAGACTTTGGCTGCTTATGAACGCATTTTCAAGCATGCGAGAATGCAGCGGAAGCGTTTCCCTTACTTTGTTTTTACGGAGTCGTGTAAGAAACATTTCTGAAGAATTACAGAAAATTATCGAGAGTGAGGCCCATTGATTTCTAGGCTATAGCTGAAATGACCAGTCCTATCCTCAACTTCATTTTTGTCATTTGAATACTACAGCAATGATCTTACGGTCCAGCAGAAGAGTCTCCTAGTCTTCTGACGTCTGATGGAGGCACCATGAACTCACTGGCAGAGACATGTGAGTCTGACCTGGGATTAAAACACAGTGTGGAGTTGTTAGCCTATATAATCCAGGACTGAACTCATACTGCTGTTTCATGATTAACACACACTGACCATAGGACACATTGTAGATGTATTTACTCTGAATCAGTATGCTTGATGCGGTCACAGCTCTTCTATGAACTGATTTAGATAGAAGAGTGGATCTTTACATGTTCACCAGTTTGCGTGGCAGCACTGGCCATATGTGTGTGTGGCACTGGCACTGTCTATGTGTGTGTGTGTGTGTGTGTGTGTGTGTGTCAGGATATGGTTTCCACATGTGGCGTTAAGTTTTGCCGCTCCCCACTCCGCTTTTGCAACTGTCTGGCGGCTGAGGTATGTTGTGGCCTTCTACGTATAAAATAATTAAACTATAAAGCAGACGCTAATTTTACATTTGTTGCAATTCTTATAAGCAGATGTGAGTAGAGTAAATCTGTACTCAAGTAAAAGTAATTATATAATAAATAATCATAATGACTCATGTAGAAGTAAAAGTATCCACCAAAATAATGACTTGAATAAGAGTAAAAGTGTATCGTAAATTCATATTTTTACACTTCTCAGTCATCACGGATATACAAAAGCAATGATTTCTCCCATTCTACACGGCCGCTAACACACATGCATTGCACTACATCGCGCACACATACACATACATACAGAAAAGAGGCTAGGACACTGATCGTGTTTTCCAACATTTATTGTTTAACTAAAAATCGCCTGGAATGAATTACCAGCTGTTTAGGGTGTTCGTGTCCTCATCTTGGCTGTCGGGGCAACGCCGAAAGAAGCGCCACCGGAACCATACCAGTGGGAACTTATATACAGTTCCTACCTTAATAAGGGTGGTGATTCCCTGTTGTGGCTATGGGGACAAGAGAATTGGTTCGGCCAACCACACTTGTCGTATTTTACATGCCAGCGATTATGATGTATTACAAATATTATTCTACTTATATATTTAGCATGTTGTGAATACTGTGTGGGTGTTTCAGGGTATTTGGTGAACTGAACCACTAATTGATTATTTTGTATAGCCCAGGTCTGATATGGTGCTGACCACCGTATATAGGTGGGTTTGTTCTGTCTGGAGAGTGTATAGTATGTGCATCTGTTGATTTCTGTCCTCTACTGCTTTAGAGGCTTAACAAGTTATGTTCTTTGTGAGATTTGTGAATGCTTGCTGGAATGGATTTAATGAGTTTGTGACTTTTGGATACTTGAACTTTTGAAAAATAATAAACCAAGAAAAAATTGAAAACTTTACTCTGACTCTGAGCTTGTGGCCATACCCATGGATTGACGGCTCAAGGGGGCTCAAATTCTACACCTACAACTTGCTGACTAACAATTGATGCTGTTAAACAAATTGATGGGCCTTTAGTTCATTTAATTTGACTAAATAAGTTACATTAAAGACGTAACTCCAGCATTAATCTGTGTATTCAGATGCATATTTTGAAATCTAACTCTATTAATCAGTCACAAGATTTGTTTATTCTGGTAGCCTACAATATCTTGGATTTTCATTTAGTGCTGAATATGTTTGAATATCTTTACTGGTTCTTATTTTATTTTATTATTTACAGGTGGATGAGGGCCCCTCTCCAATGGCTAGGTCATTAACGGCTCCATGTGTGGCGTCTCCCAGCAATGTTTTGAAATCCTCCAGTGAAGCTCTTTCCATTAAACTCAAAGGCAAGCAGCCAGGCAATTTTCCACGTTTTAACGGTGAGTCAAACATACAAACATGCTTACAAATCGACAGGCTAACACATCAATTGCATGTAAACCAGCAGGAGCGCTTTAAAACAAACATGAGCGAAACATTTTTGATTTTGTCCACTTTGTCTTTGCAGCCCTCAGAGAACCCGGACGCTTTCCTGCGCACGCAAGCATACCCAGTTGTCCTGTTGGGAGAAGAAAACTGCCTTCTCTCCATTGGAGCAACATGAAACGCTCCTGTACCTCATGGGCTTCTACTACGTTTTCCACCTATATTATCCAAAGACCATCTACACACTCCTCTCTGTGATACAGACTGAAGTGGTTGGAGACACACTCCATGATCTCCATTGGAGAGTGGAAGGCCTTCTTAGAATGAACAGGTTTCACATGTCTAACTTCCTCTTTCTATCTTTCTCTCTCTCTTTACCCTTATTCTCTGTCACCCAATCTTTCTCTCCCTTTCTCTCTCATTCCTCTATCTTTTAACCCCATCCCCCCATGTTGTTGTTTGCAGCCCAAGCATAAAAACCTGTAGTGATGAGAGTTTACCATATTCAGAAAATGCTAGCACCATCATCATGAAACAAAAATATGTGCTACAGACAGCGCATGTTGTACCGTGAAGGAGGGCCTTTATGGATCCCGGGTACAGCATACGGCGCGTGTTGCGACTGTCACCACCCTGTAAGCAAAATTACGTCCCCTCGACGTCCTCTAATGGTCTCTCTGAACGTTCTAAAAACGTAAATGTGTATGGTTCCCTTGACAACTCTAGGGAAACGTCGGGGACTCCCGCTGGGCTGTCGGGCGAATGGTACAGGGCTGTCGGCTGAAATTTGGTCGACATCTGTACACCGACAGTTAAATTTGCGTTTAGACGCTGAAAAAAACTGTCGTTGTACTGTGTGTTGTGCCGACATTGCAAAAACCTGTGTGTAAATTGGGCCTTAGAAGGATGCCTGGGGACGTGTGCTGAGAGACCAAATCAGAACGTTCCCTAAAAGTCCGTTTTAAGGCTTGTAGAACCTGATAATGTAATAATTTCCTGATAACGTAATAACCCTGATAATGTAATAAAAAATCCCTCATAAGTCCCTAAAAGATGTAATAAAACCTGATAATGTAATAATACCCCGATAATGTAATAAAGTGCAGGTTAGCCTCAATTTTGCAGAACCTGATAATGTAATAATTACCTGATATTGTAATAACTTTGGTTGGTGCTGTAGCATCAGGTCTCCAGTTTCAGAGGTCCAAACAGTGAAGCTGTCCAGAGACCTGCTTCTTCACTATTAGCAGATACAGTATATATTTTATATGATTGCGAATGCACAATTTTTACAATGGTGAAAGGGATATTCAGTGGTAATCAACTAATAGAGAAATAATGAGAACATTTTGGTATGTTATAGACCGGCAGCTAATGGGCACATAGAACATTGAGTTTCTAAGTCCTCATTGATCATCAATAGCTGACATTTCGCTATTTGATTTATATCAAATTCTCTTTTGATTTTGTGTGGCAATGTCCCTTAAAAATTACACTGTACCAGGCCAATCAAATCGTCTTTTGTCATTCGTCAGTCGCTCGGATTGGTTGTAGCGCCATTCCTATTGTGTGGCATTGCGTGCAGAGGCAACTTAACAGACAACCGTTAATCCCGCCCACACTGAAAATCGTGTTGTGCCAGACCCTTGTACAGCTTCTTGCTGTACAGGTTTGGCTTGCGAGGCTAAAGGCCTATACCATTGGGATCAAAATATGAGCAAAACAATAGTGGGTGGTTGTCTACACAGCATCACTACTTGGTCTGAATAACTGGTGTCCCAACATTTCAGCACTGACCAAAGTTTTTACAATATCAGGAATTTATTACAGTATCAGGTTCTGCAAAATTGAGGCTAACCTGATATTGTAATAACTTCCAATTAATGTAACATTTTATTACATTATTGGTATGGCGATTGTTACATTATTGGGAAATGCACTTTATTACATTATTGGGATATTATTACATTATCAGGTTTTATTACATCTTTTAGGGACTTATGAGGGATTTTTTTATTACATTATCAGGGTTATTACGTTATCAGGAAATTATTACATTATCAGGTTCTACAAGGCTCATGCGAAAAGGACCACAGGTAAAGGTAACGGGAACGTTTTTGAAGGACATCCTGGGGACGTGTGCTGAGAGACCAAATAAGATTGTTCCCTAAAAGTCAGATTTAAAACTCATGCGAACGTCAAAGAAGGACCAAACTTGCTACGAACGTCAAAAACATTCTGGTAACGTCCTCTAGTGAACGTTGTGGCGGGGACCAATTGGGGACGATTGGGGACCTTGAGAATGTCATGTTAACGTCCTGGGGACGTCCCCTGTTTGCGGGGCAGCCAATAGGCACTGCGGTGAACCCTGAAACCTAATAAAGCTTACGACTAAAATCTCCATAATGTACCAAACCAAACAAAATGCTAAATGCCAGCTTTACTAAACACATCTAAACACGTGCAATACCCCCTGTAGGAGCCGCATTTAGGTTTTTGTATTTTGTAATGATTTATTGATTTTTCCTTTTATGGAATTTCGAGTGTGCGCTCTCTATAGGTGGTGACGGTGCCACCCTTTAAAAGGCTGCCAGACGGGCATGACGAGGAGAAGGCGGGACGCAAAATACCGTCATTGACCGTGAAGCTCAGGCGTGAAGCTGAGGCGTGAAGCTGAGCCGTGAAGCTGAGGCCTAACCACGCTGTCCCCATTTGGACCCGTGCAGTTGTTTGGACTTTAAAACTTTGATACTGCAATTGCATCCTTATTTTTGTAACGTTTTTCTGCAATAAAACCGGCAACATTATACAGTCAAACTCCCTTTTTGCGTTGGGTTATTTGGACAGAGCTACGAGTCTTGACCACGCTCCCCCCGCTTTCTCCATGGTGGCAAATCAAGGATATAGGACATAGGAATAGGATTGGATTGGGTTTCTTAAAGGAAGAAACCCAAAAGCTGTTTTTTGCCACTACAATTCGTCAATGACGCTTGCTTGGATTTACACCGAAGATATTCACGTAAGCTGGACACAGGAATGTCGGCCTAACGCATGGTGAACTTGACAAGGAAACACTTCAATGGAGGTATGTGCTTGAAATTATCATTCTTGTGATGGATTTTTGGTTGACAAACAATATTGGAATAATTAAGAAGCAAGTTTCATGGAAGATTTTTGAGTTAAAGAACTGTGATTATTTTTTGGAAGTTAATGGCGACGCGGCCAAACAATTGAATGAGTGGATACACCTGGTTGAATCGTTTAAGAAACAAGATACTTTTGGAAGATACTTCTTGGAAATGATATGAACTTTTTTGAACGATTGGATACATTTGAATTAAGAGAAAGAAGATAAATATTTCTGGAAGTTTATTTTTTGAGTACAATGTCTGACGACGAGGCCGAAGACAGTGTTCTAACAATGAGTAATCAGGCCACGCGTTTGCGCGCAGCTAGATCAGGAAAGATGTCGCATGTAACAAGGAGAATGAATATTGTGAACGATTTGATGATTGACAAAGAATCCCTTGATGAAGTGAAAGGGAACATGATTAAGTTTTATGAAATCTTTGAAGAGTTTACAACTTCGAATTCAATTTACGTTAATCAGTGCTTGGATGAGGGACCACGCCAAGATGATGACGAGACGTGGTTTAAACCACGATTAGCGCAGATAAATGCTTTTATTGCAAACGTGAATAAATGGATTTCACAAATAGAAACCCCTCATGAGCCTAGCTTAGGTGAAATAACGTCTTCTGCTGTACAAACGGAAGAGCCAGAGCCTCTGGTTGAATCTGATTGTGGAAATGATGAACATGATGCAGACACGAACGCCAATGCAAACGTTGATAACACCGATGCGCTATCGCATGTATCCAGGAAGTCATCTAGGTCTTCTAGGTCGTCTAGACTGTCTTCATCATTGCGTACCAATGCAGAAGCAGAACGATTAGCCTTAATTGCCAAAGCTTCGAAATTAAAGGAGAAACATGCAATAGAAGCACAGGAAGAAGTGTTAAGAAAAAAGAAGGAAACATTGGATTTGGATGCAGAAATTGAAGCAGTAACTGTTAAAATCAACTATCTTAAAGAAGCTGAAATGAATATGTCTAACCCCATGCAATCCAACACTGCTGTATCTCACCTTGTGCCTTCTGTTAAACTGCCTGTATTAGGTGCCGAAGCAGCTCAAGCCACATCTGATACATCACAAGCACACATGGACAAAAGGCTAGACTATTCGCTTCATCTTCATGATAGCACTGCTCCAGCAGTCAGGACTAAGACAGGTGTCAATGTTCAATTTCCCCTGCCTAATTTAGGTACAGATAAGCAAGACAGTAAGCCTATGTTCCTTCCCAGGGTCAGTAGTGATATTAGGCCACAACAACTACAACACTCATCTCATAGCTTTCCCTCTGCTCGATATACCTCATCACATAGCTATCCCTCTGTCATTTCCCACTCATATGCTAGCTCAGATCAAGCCACTCGGCCCACTGTGACACACAGGCAAATTCCCTCTTCAACCAGCTCATCGCAGGACAATCATGTCATCAAAGTATTGGAGAACCAAAGTGAGTTAACCAGGATGCTCATGAAACAGCAACTTTTGACTACACTACCTCAGAGAAATATCCCACTCTTTGACGGACAGGTTCTAGAGTACACATCATTCATTCACTCATTTGAAAACATGATTGAACAGAAAACAGATAACAGTAGAGACCGGTTACAATTTCTTATTCAGTATACTAAGGGCCAGGCACAGAGGCTAGTCAAAAGCTGTGAGTACATGTCCCCAGATAGAGGCTATCAGAAAGCAAAGCAGTTACTGAAGGAAAACTTTGGAAATGAATACAAGATATCTTGTGCATACTTGGAAAAGGTCCTATCCTGGACTCAAATGAAATCTGAGGATTCCAAAATGCTGCAGGATTATGCCATGTTTCTCAGGAGCTGCTGCAACGCTATGGAGGAAATGGACTACATGCAGGAACTGGACACCATATCCACCATGAGAAGCATAGTCCTCAAGTTGCCATTCAAGCTCAAAGAGAAATGGCGTAACAAGGCTTTTGAGCTACAAGAACAACACCAGCGTAGGGTAAGAATTTTAGATCTCGTCTCTTTCATTGAAAAGCAAGCCCGTATAGCAGCTGACCCAGGTTTTGGTGACCTTCAAGACCAGTCAACTAGTAGAGCTAAGGTTAGAGCCCCTACTCTGTCACAGCTCTCAAAGTCATCTGGCAGTAGCTATGCAACTAGTGTTGCTCTTGACCAAAAAGAGACAAAGCCTGAACCCTCTTGCCCCCTCTGTAGCTCAAAGCACACATTGGACTTGTGCAAAGACTTCTCAAAGAAAATGCATAGAGACAAGATCAGTTTCTTAAAGACTAAGGGCATATGCTTTGGATGTCTCTCCGCAGGCCACATTAGTAAAGAGTGCAAAAGGCGACTCACATGCAAAGTTTGCAAGAAAACTCACCCAAGTGTCTTGCATATTGGGATTAACGACAGCACAGCTAAAGAAGCAGAAAAACCCTCTGGTGTTATAGGCAGTGCATCAGCAGAGTTATGTGGTCATATAGGGGCCGGAGACCAAGAGTGCGCACTTTCCATCGTCCCAGTTAAGGTTAAGGCAGCAAAGGGCAGCCAAGTCTTGCAAGTGTATGCTCTCCTGGATCCAGGGTCTTCTGCCACCTTCTGCTCAGAAGAGCTAATGACTCGTCTCAATCTCAAAGGAAGGAGAACACAAATTCTTCTACGAACACTGAACCAGGAAAATTCTGTTCCCACGCATGTTGTCTCAGGAATTGAAGTTTCAGCATTGGACAGCGACAACTTCTCCCCTCTTCCTGACACTTTCACTCAGAAGGAAATGCCGGTAACCACTAACAACATCCCAAGGCAGAGTGACTTAGCGCAATGGGCGTATTTAAGTGAAGTCAAAATCCCCTCTATTAGGGCAAAGGTAGAGCTGTTAATTGGAACAAATGCTCCAACCCTGATAGAGCCATGGGAGGTTGTTAATAGTCAAAGTGGGGGCCCTTATGCAGCTAGAACACTATTGGGGTGGGTTGTAAATGGGCCACTTAGAAGTGGAACTGGCATTGCTAAAAGTGTTTCTGTGAATAGGATTTCAGTGACAAGGCTAGAGGAGCTTCTGATCTCACAGAACAATCAGGATTTTTCTGAAGTTGCCTCTGAGGAGACCACTGAAGAGTCCATTGAGGCCAATAGGGTCTCACTGATTCGGGACAATACAGACCTGTCCCAATGGAGAAACGTAAGCACCAAGGACAATCCTGCTGATGATTCATCAAGAGGATTGAGTGGAGGAAAATTCATGGAGCAAAGGAGATGGATACATGCCCCTGAATTCTTATGGAACACAAAGGAAAGTTGGCCAGTGGAGAAAGTATTGGACTCAGTGTCACAGGACGATCCAGAGGTCAGGAAAAGTGCTACTGTATTGGCACCAGTAGTGAACCCTGCGACACCCACAGACCAGCTTATTGTGTTCTTTTCTGACTGGAGGAGACTACTTAAAGCAGTGGCATGGTATCTCACACTGAAAAAGATGTTGATGCTGATTGTGAAAAGAGGAAAGGAGCAGCCCTCATCTCGAATCAGCACCCGCTCAAGCAGGAAAAAGGTAGATGATTTCAGGACCTACCATGGTGGACAACTCCTCACTGTTGAAGATCTGGCAGAGGCAGAAAGGTCAGTCGTCACATACAACCAAGGACAAGCATTCAGTGCTGAAATGGCAACACTGGAAATGACCCCACCTAGAGTGCACAAGGGCAGTAAGATCTGCAGGCTTGATCCTGTCCTAGACGAGAGCATTCTGAGAGTAGGTGGCCGACTGCACAAATCTGCAATGCCTGAGGAAACCAAACACCCCTGCATCTTGCCCAAAGACTCGCACATCTCAATACTTCTTTTAAGACACATCCATGAACGCTGTGGCCACAATGGCAGAAACCACATGCTATCGGAGCTCCGGAAAAGGTACTGGATTGTAAAAGGCAATTCAGTTGCAAGGAAGGTGCTCTCAAAATGTGTCATGTGCCGACGTTCAAGGGGCAAAGCAGGTGAACAGAAAATGGCAGATTTGCCGTTAGAAAGAATCCTACCTGACCTCCCTCCATTTACCAATGTCGGGTTGGACTACTTTGGCCCGTTTGAAGTGAAACGAGGGAGAACTGCTATCAAAAGGTATGGAGTTCTTTTTACATGCATGTGTAGTAGAGCTATTCATATGGAAATTGCTTTTAAACTTGACACAGACTCATGCATTCATGCTTTGAGGAGATTTGTCTGCAGGAGGGGCCAGGTGAAGCACATCAGGTCTGATAATGGAACGAACCTGGTGGGTGCACACGGAGAGCTCAAGAAGGCCCTGATGTCCCTGAACGAGAGGAAAATCCAAGATGCCTTGCTCCCAGATGGAATCGAATGGAGTTTCAATCCACCATCAGCATCACACCATGGCGGAGCCTGGGAAAGGCTCATAAGATCTGTCCGCCAGGTGCTGAACTCTACTCTCCATCAACAGTCCATTGATGATGAGGGCCTCCAAACACTGTTCTGCGAGGTGGAGGCAATCCTGAACAATCGTCCTCTCTGTACAGTGTCCTCAGACCCACATGACCTAGAGCCACTGACCCCAAATCACCTCCTGCTACTGAAAGCCAAGCCAATCCTACCCCCTGGAACCTTCTTGAAGTCCGACATCCATGCCAGACGTCGCTGGAAACAGGTCCAGTACATGGCCGACCTTTTCTGGCAAAGGTGGACCAAGGAATATCTTCTGCTGCTGCAGGAGAGGCAGAAATGGACTTCAGTAAAGAGAAACCTGACTGTGGGAGACATTGTCCTGGTCGTTGACCCCACTGCTCCTCGAGGGTCCTGGCCATTAGGAAGAGTGCTGGAAACCAATCCTGATGCAAGGGGTCTGGTGCGGTCAGTAAAGCTCAAGACAAAGACTTCAGTCCTTGAGAGGCCCATCACCAAGCTGTGCCAAATCCTTGAGTCTGAAGAGTGACCAGGGCTCCTGATCACATGAGAAAGGAATGTAATGTATACCAGATTGTATACCTTCTCTTAACCATTCTGCATTACATGCTTCTGAAAGCATTGAGAGCTTATTTACTTTATTGATAAATTACCCCTCTTTGGCTCCTTTATGTTCATTGAAGTAATTGATTCTATAGAGAACAATTAGGGGCCGGTGTGTAGGAGCCGCATTTAGGTTTTTGTATTTTGTAATGATTTATTGATTTTTCCTTTTATGGAATTTCGAGTGTGCGCTCTCTATAGGTGGTGACGGTGCCACCCTTTAAAAGGCTGCCAGACGGGCATGACGAGGAGAAGGCGGGACGCAAAATACCGTCATTGACCGTGAAGCTCAGGCGTGAAGCTGAGGCGTGAAGCTGAGCCGTGAAGCTGAGGCCTAACCACGCTGTCCCCATTTGGACCCGTGCAGTTGTTTGGACTTTAAAACTTTGATACTGCAATTGCATCCTTATTTTTGTAACGTTTTTCTGCAATAAAACCGGCAACATTATACAGTCAAACTCCCTTTTTGCGTTGGGTTATTTGGACAGAGCTACGAGTCTTGACCACGCTCCCCCCGCTTTCTCCATGGTGGCAAATCAAGGATATAGGACATAGGAATAGGATTGGATTGGGTTTCTTAAATGAAGAAACCCAAAAGCTGTTTTTTGCCACTACACCCCCCTTATCAACAAAACTGGGCTACAGACAGCGTATGTTGTACCATGAAGGATGGCCTTTACGGATCTCGGCTACAGCATACGGTGCGTGTTGCGACTGTCACCAGCCAATTGGGCACTGCTGTGTAACCTGCAACCCTAAAGCTTACGACGGATATCTCCATATGTACTCCCAGCAGGAGTGTATTTCTTTTGAGGCTGGCAACAACGGGGCTTAATGGGGCTCAATTCCTTGTTTATGTGTGGGTGTGACAAGTAGCCTATTGGTATCGACTGATATCATGTCTCTGGACTCGTCGGCTACTAGGTAACCAATAGCCTAACAAGTACAATTAAAAAATCTGATTTTATACAAATAACCTAAGTGTTAACAAGTTGAGTGGCTTTCAATTACTGAGTTTTAGTCATGACCAGAGTGCATTATGGGAATGTGAATGCTCTTGACAGCTGGAAAGCATTAAGTAAATTAAGTCTGTAATTAACAAAATCAGCCATGGTTAACCTAAGGTGGTCACAACTTGAAGGATCAGCCTTGTTATGTTGAATAATCCAACTCTGTCCAAGCTAGCGAGACAATTCCTCGATGTCCCGACTGCTAGTCTGCTAGTGCTAGAGGAGGACTTCCACAAGGACAACATTCCTATCACTGCTCTTGTCTGCTACACACACGCACGCACGCACGCACGCACGCACACACACACACACACACACACAGCATTAGTCCTAGAGTGATAATCTTACTGTCCAGTTGAAGAGTCTCCTCCTGTAAAGTTGACTGGTTTACCCATGGACTGGTCACTCTTCATAGACACACAGGTGGGTGTAAGGGAGTGTATCCTGTAAAAGCTGGATCCCCCCATCCTAGAAAAAAGAGGAGAACTTCCATCTGGAGATCATTCCTCACA